>NW_019174404.1:8003228-8116662 GCF_002260705.1 Seriola dumerili
ACACGCACAACAACAGACAGAATGTCACCTTGTTTGTGCTGAGATATGCGTGGTGTGTATTATTTACAGTTCACTTTCTAACATTATGGTAAAGCTGTTGTAGTGATGCTACATTAGACATTCATATCGCACCGATGGTTCCCCTCATATCTGGGAAAGGCACCATTTACTGACGACCACACACACACACACACACACACACACGCACAACAACAGACAGAATGTCACCTTGTTTGTGCTGAGATATGCGTGGTGTGTATTATTTACAGTTCACTTTCTAACATTATGGTAAAGCTGTTGTAGTGATGCTACATTAGACATTCATATCGCACCGATGGTTCCCCTCATATCTGGGAAAGGCACCATTTACTGACGACTGTTAAAATATTGTGAGACAAAGTATTAACGCATTAAATTGGAATTCATACATGTTATTTTTTAAAATAACCACTCAAAGACACGCAGTCTATATCATATCTAAAAGGCACAATGGGCACAATGGCTTCCTGCAGTCTCCGCTGGTTGCCTGGCACCCTGAGGATAACAACACGATCTTGCTTCCAGTCTGTCTGCTAAGCTAAGTTAGCTGTTTCCTGTCTCTTTCTTTATTTAAAAGACAACAGATATTAGCCAGATTTTAGTATAAGCCAGCTGGCTAATTTTCCGCTACGGCCCTAAAATATTTTTAAACTAAAGCTTCACATTTAGTGTACAAACATAAGAGAGGTATCAATCTTCTCATCTAACTCTCAGTAAGAAAGGGTCGAAAGTTTATTCCTTTAACATGATTATATGCTTAGCATTTCAGGTCTGATAGACCTCTGATAGATTACAATGAAAATATAAAAATATATTCAGATTGTCAATACTCACTGCTGACATTTAAAGATTGACACCTATTACAAACTAGTTCAGTGATTTTTTTTTTCCTTTTCAGGGCTAAAAACTCTGTTGCTGAGGGAGCAATCAGGGGCAGACAAGATTCCACACTCCTGTTACAGTCCTGACAGACAGACGTGTTTGTTTCTGACCTTGGCTGCTCTCCTCTAATGCTGTCACTGTCAGAACTGAAATGCCCTTTAAGACAGATGTTTGACTGGTCAGCTGGTGACCTGCCTCACAGCTCACAGCTCCTGGATGGATGGACAACATGCTAAGACCAACCCCGCAATTTGGCAGATCTAACTTTGACAGCGCATCGAAAAGGATCAATAATAACCTGTCAGCAGAAGGCAGCCATTCCCTCTCATTTAGTGATAAAGGTGAGTTCGTGTCTGACGAGTTGCAAGGAGATAGACGGGAGAGAGAAAGAACAAAAACTTGGACATAGATGTTGCTGGGGAATTTCCACCACATTGGTTGAAAAATAAAAAAATAACTCACACATGAATAAATCAAAACACATCCTCTATGGTTATGTTTCTGTGATAATTCTGTTGTCCGCTCAAAAGCGCAGAACGACTACGTGATGTCACCATTGTCTTTAGGTTGGCGTATGACCTCTGGGCACGAGGAGGCCTGTGCATATGTAACCAGGCTAATTTACACAACGCTCTGAGCAAGCTTTACTCCATAATTCACAGGCTTGGTTTGTTTGAACCCTCTTTCTCCCCATCAGACGGCACTAGGTCTGTGACCGCGCACAACTTCAACTCCCCGGCTCATCTGGATAGCTGGAGGCCTAGTCGGAGACAGATAATAGACCAAAGGTACAAAGGCACACATATCTCAATACATGCATGAGAGGAAAGTGCGGGGTCGTTATGGTAGTCTGGGATGGCCCAAGTCCCTTCACTTTATCTGATGTGTGTGTACAAGGGTGACATGTCATTGTCCTCATGCTCGGCCTAAAGCGAAGCTCCTTTGTTATCGTCTGTGAATGCATAAACCATTCTTGTCTGGACCTCGAAACAGAGGACGGGGCAATTACAGACAAGTCTTTTTGAAAGTATTTTCTGTTCCTAACCCTAACCCTTTTTTCCAAGTTCCTTTTTCAGTATGTCTCAAAAATTTGTTTGAATTGCTCCAAAAAAAAAGTATATTTGTATTTGAATTTTTCTTTAAATAACATTTATCATAAATCATTCAAATTAAAATGAAAAGTAAGAATTTAATGTGACTATTAGATGTAATCTTGGTACAAATCAACCACCAGACATGAAAAGTGTTTATCTGCTCCCTCATCTACAAATGGGAGAATAATATTGAGAAGCTCTTGACATGATACTCCAGACTAAAAGCAAAACTCAAATTTCAGATCATATGTTTCACTTTGGCGAGCCTTCAAAACAAACTTCACTGCCGCCAAATCTCAGAAATGTTACCACGGTTCCTCTGTTCCTCTGTGAGAGCGTGATGACGAGCCGTTCTCCCAGTTCAGAGCACTAATGGTGTCTGTGGAAAGCATGCAGCACTGAGTTCCAGGCTGGCAGGGACGTGCTTAGAGCGGTACACTTGTCACAGCCCATCATGTGAGCGCTCCTCTGAACTACAGCCGTGAATAATTTCTTCAAGATCCAAAAGTCTTTCTTTCTTTTTTTTTTTTTTTTTTAGCACTATCTTTACAGAACCAACCACCAAGTCCTTGTAACTATTTCAACACTTGCAGTGGAGAAAGCAAAGAGATGGAATACAGTAGTAGTCTTTCTTTGTTTAACTGAAGAAAGTTTGCAAAACTGGGCTCAGAACTTGACATTAAAAGAAGAGCTTATGTGAGCAGTCAGGCAGAAAGAAAGTAAGGGTGGCAGGCTCTGAAAGGGATTGTGGGTAGGAGCTAGCTTATCTAATTGTAAACGAGCGCACAAGTGTGTGGACACTCATCACGCACTTGTCAAAACATGGCTGCCTGTGATTTCGCTCTGCTGTGGTTCTGCTGTTTGCTAAAGATTTACATTCAGACTGGCCTTTTATAATTCCAGTTTGAGAGTACAATTGTAGCAATTACTCCAAGATAGGTGCTGCACAGCTGGAGAAACAACAGAATGAAAGGATTTATCACAAGCATCCCTTACAATCATTGCTTCATTCTTGGGCTTTATTTTTAGTCTTTGTGCATCATCTTTGAACAAAGATTTGCAGATATGCACTTTTTCCCAACTGTGTTTTCAGATGTAAACTGTAGAAGCTGCACTGTTGTTCATTTGTTTCTTTTGTCGCGTCTGTTAGTTTGAGATTTACAGTGAAGATGAAGGAGGTCGTAACAAGTTAAGTGTCATTCAAGCGATACAAAGACGGAAAAGAAGAATTTTTCATTTCACTTCTATCTGTTCTTTAAAGACTGTCAAAATAAAGGTCATTTATTGGTGATGCAATCATGAACACAAACCACAAAGCAGTGGAGTTGACAGGCTACACTACAGTTTATTGAGTGCACTGACTCAAATTCAACTTATGAGAGCAGTGTCAGCTAACAAATTATAGGTCTGATTAGAAAAATGTGTAATTTCTCTTGAGAACAGTGAATTAAATGGAGTTTCACACAAACTGGATCTCATGGGCAGAGGAAGGTAATATCAATTTGTACCTTGTAAGAAATTTTGACACTGCACTTAAAGGAGCTATTTGTAAGTTTTGCTATTGCTACTGCTTGCTAGTGTTAGCATTAACAGCTGTTGTGAGATCAGCATCAAACTTCATTCCTTTACTCATCATGAACTGTCCCCAGAGGTGGAAAGCAATGTCAATGTTAACTCTTGTCTCTGTCACATCTTTTCTTTCACCGAAGTCAGCACACTAATCAGCTAACTCCAGCCTGTCTTGTCACTTTCCAGTAGTGACTCACTGTAGCCTCCAATCTGCCTTGAAGAAGTAGCGCTCATAGGACATATTATAACCTTTGGTAAATGCAGTGATGCGTTTTATACCACCACCTGCTCCCGACAAGAAACCAGGAGGGAGAGAAAACTTACAAATAGCCCCTTTAAGTGGCTGAGTCTACAGCCATGTATGTGTTGAGATGGGACGACCCAATAGTGGAGTGGTGAGGATGCATCCCCAGTTTGATTGCCATTCATTCCCCTACTCTCTTTCCACACGTTTCCTATCTTTCCCAACAATCAAAATACCCAAATGTCCTAAAATAATCTTAAAATAATCAAAAAATTGTTGAGATACAGTCTGACATATCAGATCATAGCTATCCATGGAGCTTGCTGTTAGCATGGCTAAAATTTGGTGACACAGGTATTTTTACTTAAGGGAAGTACTGGTAACAAGGGGAGTAAGGAATGTGTCCATGGAGCAGAGTGAGAAAGCAGGCAGATGCTAAAGCACCAAACTTGAAGTTGCTCTTGATTTCACAGTGGAGGGGGGAAAGTGAGAAAAGTCTCCTCACACAGATGTTCACAAGCTGCTGTCACAAGAATATCAACATCTCTCCACACGAAATCGACACTCTATCCAAGCCTGAGAACACCATGATAGCTCCCATCTTGTGGTTTTCCAAACACACAGTACATTTGAAGAAGACACAATTTTTCTACATACAACATCCTTGCTTACCAGGTGTCACTGGTTGCACAGGGGTCAAAGGTGAAGGAAGGAAGAGACAATTTTGTTTTTCAGCACAGGGCCCGAAATTGCTGATGGATGCACTTCCTAAGTCTTTGCATCCACATACACACGAGCTGGAAAAAATGGTGTGATTGTATGCTAATGTTCTTGCTTGTGGCCATGCATTATCTGCTCAACAGAGCAAAAGATTAAAAACAACCTCAGATCACTTGTGTTTTGGAGAAAAAAAATATTTGTTCGACAGCATTTTGCACTTCTCTTTTAATGCCACGAGGCATTAATGTCAAGTAATGAGTCAGACTAATCCTTCATTGGTTTCTGTGGCTTTGAGCATTAAAACTTGATGCGTCTCCTCACTTCACTGTAAATGCCTGTGGACCTCTTAATGTGCAAGCCAAATGCCCTGCCGGGTTGGATTGACCGTAATGGATTTGGTCCAACGACAGATATCCAGCTCTCATAAATTGATTTGATCTCTGAGGACACAGAATGAGAGATGATTTTTACAATTGAGACATCAATGGAACATAGACCACAACAGAGGAGATGGAGAAAGTCAATCCCTGCTCCACTGGCACTGGAAAAATCAAACATGCTACTCAAGTGACTTATTATTAGAATCTCTGAACTGCTTTTATCTTATTTTTTGTGAGGTCACGGATTCACTTTGTAAATTGAATAAATCCTAAAGCCCAATGCATTTAACTGGAGCTAATAGTATAACTAGTCTGTAAAGTTCTTACTTTTACTTCGATTGCTGTTGCTGGAATTCTTTGCCTCTTACTTGAGAGACTATGCACAAATAAAAATTATAATTCCTATCAATGCTAACACTATTATCAACATATTTTAGGGTTAAAGATCTGTAATCTATCACAGTGTCTATTTTTAAAATCAGTCACTCAGCCAGACAGAGTCCGACTGCTCATAAATTCAGCATCGAATAAAGTGATCAGATTACATTTAATGCATTTTTTTGTATCCGCAGGCCTCTGCCATAAATTAAAACCATCTGAAAGCGTCTGGAGTGCATTTCATTTTGCCTTGATTCATGTGCTGTAATATAACCCCTCTCCGATTCCCTGTGTGGCACAGGACAGCGAGGCGAGTGAGCTGAGTGCGTCAGGAGATTAAAACCTAACCGCGAGATTGGACTCAGGATGTAGGCATCAGATAATATAGTAGAGATATAATGAAAGTGTAAACAAAAACCTGGCACAAGACAGAAACGCCTGCTCATAAAATCTCCTCTCTCACCATTGTCTTCCTCACAAAAGAGATTCCACAGGCCTGGCGCCCTCTGAGTTATTAACAGTTGACTGAATTACATACTTCAAAACTTTAAGTGATTTGAGTTTTGCCTTGGCTTTTCCATTGTTAGATAGTATGTGTAGATGTCCTTACAAGGGCTGAGTAAACAAGGTGCTCTTTGTATGGAAGGGATACAATGAATGTGCTGTTGGGAATCCTTCCAAAGATCACAATGTAATTGCAAAACTGACCCATGAACATAATAAAGACGCCAAAATATTCTGTTAGTTTCCTGTCCAGCAAGACAAGCCAATCAAATCACTTTAGCACATGCAAATGTACGAGGACAGATTATGATGTGTAAAAGCTCTCGCACTCTTGTCAGTGCACTGCTGAGCCCTTCTCCTCTGCAGGCTGGGTTGACACCTTTGTGTCCTTGTGTGCCCGGCAGCTGTAGTGATAGATTGTTCGTCGCTCACTTGTTGGGAGCAGCGCTGAATGGGACGCCTGCCGGACAGCTGTGCTGGCACAGACCGCGATCCTTGCTGCCAAGTCACAGAGCCTTTTTACCCCCGCTGCTCCCTGAACACTGCTCAGTGCTTACCGTCAGCCTCTTCCCTGTCGTGCTTCAATGACAAAACACACGTCAGGCTTTAACAGCTCACTTTGCACTGGGTTGGCGAGCCCAGTCTGGCTTTTGTGTTATTGGCAGGGTCACTGTCTGAGGTCTGTGATGGGCTGGTGGAGCATACAAGGTCATAGTTGGTCTCTAGTGTTCATATTAATATATTAAATTAATCAAAAAGCCCCATAGACTGGCTGATGAGAGCTGTTACAATTTTATTTAAACTCTAAAACAACTCATATTACACACGCAGCTGGGAGAGGCATCACAGCGGACTTCTGAAATACAGCCATCAGGTTCGGAAGACCTTGAATTGAGACATACTGTTAGTTACGAGTGATTGAAGAAGTTAACATGAAAATTGTAGAGAGGTGTAATATATGATTAGAATTTGGCTGGGGCACCAGACTGCATTAATAAGAGATGATGAAAAATCAATAGTAGTCATTACACCACAGCGCAGGACAAAATATGAACTAGTTTGGAAACTGACCTGAGGAGATTTCTTTTGCTCCAGCAGTAAAGGCTTGATATTGGTAATAAACACCTACAGTGGTGCAACTACTGGCTGGGGAAATATAATTTTTTACCAAAGACAGGGAAGATGAGACGTTAACCTTCATTATAATTCGACCAATCTGCTTTATTGTATTTTCTAGTACAGGCAGACGAAGGTGTCTGAGCAGAAAGCCTGACACAAAGGTAACACAAACCCTGGGAAATTCTGCTCCTGCATTTGTAAGCTTGTATTGACCCCGGTCCCCAGACCTCGAAACACTCCTCAAAAGTATCACTGCTTTGTGCAAACATCTGTCAGTGTCATATTGTAAGGTATCACATGAATGAAGTTACTTTGATCACTCCAAGCTACTTCAAGTGTGAATGCAAAATCTGTTTCTGCGGCATGTTATGATTGTCTGTATGAAAAGCATAAGCCTGAAACAGGAAGCAGATGATTAACCAGATTCTCCATACATTGTTCCCATTCTCACTGCAGTTATCCATCCAGCCGAGTTCTCCTTTCTCTATCTTTTGTGAGTGGATTCCCAGTGGAAGGATCGACATGGATTTCACAAACAATTTATCCTAAATTGCAGGAAAATTGGCTGCAGATCTTAGGGAGAGGACAGAAAAAAAGTAGAATGAGGTTAAGATGATCCACAGGGTATTTATTCACTAAGGCTCTCATGGTCGTTCCACAGGGCTCTCCCCTTTCAAAATAACCCACAGCCCCCCTTTCAAATCCCCCGACAGCCCCCCCTTTCATTCGCCGTTTCAAATGTATTAATGGGCCGGAACCTTCCTGGATGATCTTGGCCCTCTCCCTAATGAAAACGCTCTGCGGCTGGATCCCAGCGCAGTAATCAGGCTCTGGCCTCCAGAGCGCTGGGGCATGGAACACGCAGAGCAGGAAGAGCCCCAGTGTGACCCCACACTGTGTCCTTCAGTCACCCCGTGTTGCCCTACGCCCTCTCTGGCCTGGGCCTCTTCTCCTCCAAAGCCCTCAGCGCCAGAGGCCTCAAGCCCTTACCTCTATAGAGTGAGGAGGAAAATCCAGCGGTTTGATGGGCTAGAAACATCACCCTTTACCAAATTTACTGTTTACGTAATCTCAATGATGTGTAACACTCCGCAGCATCACAGTTATGTGTTTTTGCAAGCAATTAGAGCCAGAGGAAATTCAAAAGATTTTTTAGCATGTTTTTAAATATTATTATGCGGTTCCATTTCAAGACAATATGTCAGACAATGTTTACTTTGACATGTTTTTAAATGAATCTTATCTCAATGAAGCAAAATTACTGTTACAGATTTCAAATAATTACATCATCTTTAACTGTGAAAGCTGTGCGCTCGCCTCTGGATATCTCAGAAGCATCGTCACATCAGTACCCTCAGCTACCGTAAACAGAAGCTAGCCACATATTGTAAACACTGAAATAAAAGCCATCCACTTCCCTGTGAGGTGTCATTTTGAAGGGCTGATAGGGACAAAACAGAAGCAGAAACCATGTCTCGGGTCCTCACGGCGTTTAGCCTGTCGGTAGCCAGCAAGGCTTTGTTTGGTCTGTTCTGACAGGTCTCCTTTAGTCTCCGCTCTCTGTCCCCCCAGGCCCCAGCCTTCAGCCCCGAGGTAAGCCCGGCCAGATGTGGCGACCCGGGGTTCTTTGCAGCTGCATGTGTAGCAGGGAACTAAAATGATGGGGCAGTCACCAGGACGTGCATCATCTGTTTTAACTTGTCTGTCTTCCCTGACAGACCCGCTGAGTGCTGTTTTCATTCCCCTTGGATAATATCTTTTACAGTTTTGCAAAACTGTCAGCGAACCTAAAGCGCTGAGCCCCACCTGCCCGAGCTGTTGCCCATCACCCCTAATGACAACCAGACACACTTAAAGACAGGGCACTAAGGTGCTAACTACCCCACAGAGTTATATCTAGCACACATTTGCTTGCTCACATTTTCCAATTGGGGTGTAATGGGCAGATTTTCTCAGATCATTTGAGGCAGTCGAAACTTATACTATATGATTTTGCTTTGGAAAAAACTCCACTTTAAGATAAGTGTAACACTTGGGATTCTCTTTTTCTCTACAAGTAAACACTCACCACTTTATATCTTGGGCTTTGAAAAAAAAACATCTTTCAGACCATTTCTTGGGAACACGGGACATCTTGGGTGTCTAATAATCTAATGGAGAGGTGATGTCACTCAAACCCAACGACATAAGATAAACTCTGAGGACCATTTTCGCAAATCGTGAAAAAACAGCCCTCTTTCCTCCGTTTATGCGGGACACATTTATGTGTGAGCACTTCTTCAGGGCAATTTATTTGAGAATAAAAGAGGAGCCAGCCTTCACATGTGTTAGTGGAGCGTGTGACAACTACACTATGGTCTGCATTTGTTTTTCTTGGGCACTTCCATTCTCTCTCTCTGACCTTGGGGGAGCAAGGACCAGCGGGCAATTGTCTGGTGTCTCAAACAGTTAAGTCAGACATTTCGCCGCTCCACAAAGAACTGCAGCCCCTTTAACTACTGAAGAAATTATGGAGAGAAGATAATGAAAGAAAATCTGTCAGATATGAAGAAGTCTCAGCTTTTTAGTGTCAGTGCTCAGCCAGGCATAAAATGCTCCATTTAGACTCCTCTCCAGAAACAAAGCTCTCTGGCGCAGCCTCTCAGGTAGTGATGTCTGAGAATGCGGGGAAAGATTTCCATTTCTTCCAAGCCCCCTCCTTTCCCCTTACACATCCAACCTTTTCCTCCGCAGCCCTCCCTCTCTCCTTATACGAGACTGTGGCGTTCAGCGGCTCAGCCTGGAGTTGTGAGGCAAACTTGGTGAAAAGCAGCAGGAGATGAATCTCTTTAAGTCCCCTTGAACAACATAAAACAGTCTGAGCTTCCATTATTCAGGGGCCTGTGCTGCTTGTTTACAGTGGAGTGGGCCCGCAGCACCTGCACTCCGGATGGCCTGACAGCTTGATGGGCCCTTTAATGGTGATTCACTGGCCAGATCTATGTGGATAAAAATGGAATTCTGGGAGAGCAATCTAATAAGAAAATAAAGCGCTGAATGGTTGCCATGGCTGTTGGATGGGCTTGTTGGGCCCTGTTCAGTGGGCCATGCTGGCTGGAAATCAAATCCAAACTTTGAACTTGGGGCTTTATTACATGATATCACCTCAGCTATGGATTCCTTCAAATAGAATGTCACGAGGTCAAGTAGATGGTACTTCAGCTTTACCTGTTAAAACTTGGGTTAACCTTGACGCTCTGTAAACAGGAATTCAATCCCAGCGTTGAAGATTGTTTTGAAGTCTCTACAGTGATCTGTATGTTGTATAAAGAGCTGAGATACAATATCACACAGGTATGGAGCTATGCCAACAATATTTTCCCGATGCAAATGTAGTACACTGGATACACAGAACTATTACTGAATGTACAATGCAACACAGAGACAGCATTGGCATTTCACTGTTGCTTGCTGGTGAAAGCAAGAAAGGCAGAATTGGTGATTTTGAGCTTTTTAGACAAACTGAACCAATCGATTTCCTTTAAGGCCTGAGAACTTTTATTCTGCTTCTCAAGATACATGAACCACTGAAATAAAAAGCATAGGATTGTCCGAAATATGCATTGTCAAACAGATGGAACAGGGGTGTTTTTCTATCTGGGAGATAAATAATTTTCACAGGACTGACATTCCTCTAAAGAGAAGTGCAGCTACAATATGGCGACATGCATTCTTCATAAACATAAAATATGAATATAATAAGTAATAACAATTTCAACATTAATTATTTTAGAATGTGTTTTTTTTTTTACCATTTTATCTCCATTGCCCATTTTGTCTATTTTACCTTCTTTTATTCCATGATAACATGACATGACTCATATCCTCTGAATCCTAACACTCTAATAAGCACGAGACAGCAAAAAATTAGACGTGATTGAATTGAGACAGCAGGTACCGGGAGCTGAGGGGCTTTAACGGTTATGATAAACCAATCTTTACTCTCTGTCTAACTAGTGGAATCAGCTGCTTTGACCTCCACAGGCATCCTGCCCTGCTATTCCCAGCCGTGAGGTGTAATGTATCCAGAGGCAGTCCAGTCTCTATGATGTTCAACAGCATGTACCCATTAAAGGCAGTATATGGAGTGGTGCACACACACAAACACACATGTACAGTCGCACATGGATACATACAAACGCTTGCACACATGCACGCATACACACAAACACGCACACACACACACACACACGTGCACACACACACACACACACACACACACACACACACACACACACACACACACACACACACACACACACACATGCATACACACACACACACACACACACACACATCCAGGGCTCTAACTCGCAGTCTGCATTGATCTCCCCCCTGTCATATATCATTAATGAGGGTATTAAATCCATGTTTAGGAAGCAGAAGGCTGGCTTTAAGTGAGGTTTGCTGGGGCAGCTCATAATGCAAAAGACCCTCACTGAAATCTCCCCCAAGGAAGGGCCACTCTCTGGGCTGAGGAGCACATTAATGGAGTGATGTCATGGTGGCTCATATCACTGCTACTGTCCAGGGACAGAGAGAAAATTCTAGTCTGTGACCCATAAACTGACCCTAAACCACCTAATGATGACGGACAGAGATCACCAAAAGAATAACTAAATGTTTTATACATAAAAGTGCCACTGCCAATAGAGGAAAATGACCCTGAAGCCCATTGTTATTTATGTTATCAAAAATAACAGGAGTTATGATCTTCGTGGCAGCAAGTAGCAAAAGAATGGTGCATCTTTATAAAAACCCTGTCATACTGTACACCAGCTGTATTGATCAGTCTAAAATTCTCCCCTATGCGCCTCACCCCTGGGTTATCATCGCATCATTACCATCCGGAGTTTGGGGAGACGCTACAGTATGATACGGCAAATGGACTTGCTATTGATTTTGTTAGGGAGAGAGAGAGAATGGCAGATGGAGAGGAAGTCAAAAGGGAACATCTGGAAGGGGACCGGGAGGAAGGGTGTGTGAAGGGCCTCGGGTGTTAGACGATACGGGAGGACAGTGAAGAACTCACACAATCCTGCTGAAATCTACGACTGTGTCAGAAAAGAAGTGGGAGAAGTGAACAGTAAATATTTGAAATCTGTGCTGGGCCAAGGTTTAGAAGAAGAATTTGATCCAAAAAAGTCAGAATGTCCATTTTTATCTTGTCTAACAGGAAAGCAGGAAGCAAAAGCCGTGGCACTTTACACGACATAATAAAAAAAATAACAACTTCACTCTGACTAATCCTATTATGAGAGGGAGTCTTTGCTTTGGAGTGTAGCTGAGGTGTTAATGTGATGAGCAGCGTGAGAGTTGAAAAAAAAAAAAAAAAATGAAATGGGGCAATCCTTCCTTTCGGGAAAGGGATATCCTGAGGCACGGCTATATAGACCTTAAGTGCTGACAAAGAAGATATTGTATTTTTCCAGCAATCCTTTTAAACACTGCAGGGCAGAGGCATACAGTTCATTTCAGAACAATACTATTACATTTCATTGAAGAAAAGACCGCTATTGTGATCTTATCACTCATTTCTTACAACAAGTTGAACATACATATACTTAAAAATCACTGTTTGCTTTTATAAGGAACAGAAATTCTGAGAAAATCAAATAATGGCAGCAATTCCTTCACAATCAGGTCATCTGCACGCAGCAGAAGGCCGATCTTTTTTTTCGCCTCTCTTCCCACTGGCTCGGTTTGTTTTGTTCTGCTTGATTAACCAAGAATGCTGGAAACTGTATGTATTGTTTCCGCACCATGAGCAGTGTCTAAAATATTTGCTGTGCATTAAATACTTTAGCAGACAATCAAAATCCTTTCAGCACTCCCCATTACTGTGAATAGGCTTAAGGGAAAATAATGTGCTGGGCATGCTGGTTTCGGAAAACATGTCAACAATTCATCGTCAGCGGAGTTTCTCACTGTCAGGTGGAGCTTACTAGGGGCTACGATTAGTGCGGATTTGTGTGATGCACCATAACCTTGACACTGAACTGTGAAACAGCTTCACGCAACATTCCAAAGCACCTGTCAATCAACTCACACCTACAAGGATAAATACCCATCTGCTCAGGCGGCAGCTTTGAAAGAAGTGGTACAATGAGTTCTGTGTGGCTGTTTTAGTTACATCAGAAATATGTTTTGAAATACATTATCGGCTGTATTTGCGGTTCTTGCATCACGGCTGACACCGTGGCGTGCAAAAAGTCAACATTACTGACAAATTGACCCACACATTTGTCTGCAGGGATTAGGCTTGGGGATTGTGATTGACTTTAACAGATATCGAGACGGAATAAAGTATTAAATATCTAATACTGTCTGCCCTCAGGGTTTCACTTTCTCAGTGTGGACCTTGAGAAGCTACAGCCAGCTGCATCGGATGTTGGCAGGGCCGTCTCCTTGTCACGAGACTTTCTGACTAGACTAGTTTTTTTTCATCACCACCGGCGCAGGTGGATCCCCGCTTGACTCTGTTCTGTTGTTCAGGCTTTGTCGGCTATGAGAGCGCCAGTAACAGTTAGAGGTTATGTGAAATGTGAGGGAGGGAGGAAACACATTTTTCAATACATTAATTTTCGGGAAGCATCTTTCACAAATGTCTCCGTTATTAGCTGACCTGCGGGAAGGGGTTGAATGAGTTTCACCCAGCGTTCAAGGTAGGAGAGCAGCATTTAGGAAGGGCGTAGGTCAGAGAGCATTCGCTTTTATAAAACTAGCTTTAATCACTCCTGTGCCACTTATGCTTCGGTTGAACTGCAGTGTGTGTGTGTGTGTGTGTGTGTTTTTTTTTTTAAACCAATAGAAAGACTATCCTGCACTTAGATAAATCTGCTTACTTCACAGGATTTTGTTCTTCTTCAACATTTCCAGCAGATACTGTCGATAGGATGCAAAGTCAGACTGACTACAGTAGCCAAAAGGAAAAGCACATAAACCAATTCACAGCTAGACGTCTGTTTAAATTTATTGCAGGTTTTTCTAACGGGACCTTTTCCCTTCCAACAACTGCGCATACTGTACGCAATATCTCATGGCTGAGAAATACAGGAAGTCTGGCTGCTTTGCCAGGGGAAGCCAGAGATGTCGTAGGGGCACCCCCACTGAGAGGAAAGATGGGCCGAGGTGTGGTGGAGTGGTCAGAGCACCTCACAGGGGACCAAAAAGGATTTCACACCAGTTGTGGGCAATTGTTTAGGCATATCCCAGACTTTATCCCAGGTTTTTAACTCCACCTCGCTGGCAGGAGTATGAAAGCAAAGAGCAAAAACAGCTAATTATTGTAGCTTATATTCAAATAATAATATAATTGCCTATAATGCTGTTGTGAAAACACTGAAAAGAATTTGTTTTATGATAAGGCTAACATTTATAGGATTAATACCTCCAGCCTCGCCTCCCGCCATTCCTCCTGGATTATAAGGCCTTGCCAGGGAGGTGAAGCTGTCAGTCAGCAACATGTCTGGACTCATCATTCACTAATCAGCAGAGTTTATAAAAGTCCCTCGCCTCTGACAGGTTAGGATGACTGATACCTCACAGCAGCAGGCCCCACTGCCTCAACATGCACTTTAGATCCCGTCAGCAGCATCCAAATCAAAACAGGATGAAATGGCCACACTCCTATCACTGAGTGTTTGGGAATAACCCCCCCCCCACCCCCCATGGGCAGATTAAAGGGTATTTTTTCCAGTTCGTGCCTTGATGGAATTCACCATGTAGAGTTTGACAAAGGCTGGCATTCTCTTTGACGTCTCTTCATTTGGTGCTCTGTGCCATCGGGGCTCTGGAGGGTGGGAGATGAGTGGCGTGGCGAGGTGCGCATTCGCCTGCTGGTGTGACGTAAGGGCAGTGTTTATGCGACATCATAAATATGCATGTTGCTTCTTGCTATACAGGGGCATTTATGACAGTGGAGTGACAGTATTTGCACTTTCAGAGGTCATTTACCTGTCATCCACCGTGACAGTAGGGAACAAAGCAGAGGACAACTACACATCACGTCTATTGGACAGGATGATTTTAAAGGCTCAGAGTGGCTGATGTTATCTAATAAAATTAAAATACATGAAAGCAATTTTTGAACGTAATGTTCAAGGAATCCTTTTCATATATGTTGGCACTGTAGGTTTGGATTTAGAAGTAACAATTCATAATATGAAAGGAAAAGCTAAAGTTTACGGACTATACATATAACTATACATACATGTAGAGTAAACACACACACACACACACGACTAATATCACTATTTTGACACTGCTGTGAGCTGTCCTGGATTAAAACACACGTCTCAAATACAAGTAATAATTTAGGAATATATAGATGGGGTGAAATGTCAGGGAATGTACTGGAAACCCTAAAGAAACAGTTTGACTTCTTAAAAGTATTTTTAATTGTAATCCCGCAAATTTCAGTGGAAATTTAAAAGAAAAAGAAATCAGAGGGCAAAAAAAGTGGGAAAAAAAACAAAGATGTGTTTTTTCTTTTTCTCCATCCATCTTTCTCTATCTCCAGGATACGGTCCATAAGCTGATTGGGGTTAATGCATTGGACAATAGCGCAACGCTGCACTTCTGTTCTACATTATGCTCCTTTTTTTGGGACAGTATGGTGCTACTTTGGAGCATACATGAGACATCACCCCAAAACATAATATTTCCCAGACCTAAACAAAGGCTACAGCATATGGTATCACTCTGATGGAAGAGTAGCGAGGCTGATATCATCAGGCCTGGTGACCTGAAGCTTGTCGTATGAAACCGTTCTGAAGATGTCTGCGCTATGATGTTGTGCCTGTTCACCTTCCATGAAAGGAAGCCCGAGCAGTAAAATAATGGAGGTTTTAATTGCTGCAGAATTATTAAATTCCAAAACCCAATAGAATATATTGAAATGATTAAGCAGGAAGTATATTAATTGAGATTCTGTGACGATTTTGCTTTTTATGGTATAAATTGTACAAAGGATTTGCACATGAAGACAGTGGAGTAGAATTTAGGGAATAAATTGAACAGAAAACATCAAACATGGTGAGTGACATCATCTCAGAAGTAAGTTCAGGCAGAGATGGATGAGCCTCTTCCTGGGTGGACACGGGGTTAGTCAGAGGATGATCTCTGGACATCTATGTGCTCTCGCTACACCCTCCCCTCACCCTCTACTCCCTGTCCCGCCTCAGACAGATCATGTGATGTGCGGAGCTATGTCCAAATGAACACAGGTGCTCTGATTCGTCCTGCGTGTTCCAGCACAAATCCAGGCATCCAGGGAGCTGTGCTAACACTCCCCAAAGACCATCTGCCCTGGGGAGAAACTGATCCTGTGGATCTAATGTCAACACCGAGGGGATGTTTGGGAGCAATGGTGGAATCTAAAGTATTGAGTCAGAGGAATGGGCGTGTGTGCTAAAGACACCAGGGCAGGGGTGCACTCGGGCTGGGGAAGGTTTTCCTTGCGATCACTGAAAAGGTATCTCACCCCTTAGTTTCCACGCAGTAAAAAAAAAAAAAAAAGATGAAAAATAAACATGTTTTCTATGGATTATTGAAAGTTTATCAAGCAGTGCTCTGTGTAGTTCAGCTGAAATTTCTCTCCAAATATGTATGCATTGTTTTTTTTGTTGTATTTGTATTCCATCGCCACATTTTATTAAAGGATAAGTTATATTGTATCAAGTTAAATAATGGAGCAAAGTCATACAGGAAAACAGCATAAAGTTTCAGGGAGACCACCAATCACACGTGTCAGTAAGTTGAGAAAATGATAAAGCCCACCACAACCAAACCCTGCTGTGCTGAGACTCACAATAGCTCACTGTTTCCCTTCTTGGATACAAGTCTCAACAGTCTCCTCTCACTGGGTCAAAGTGTTACATGGCACAAGCCCAAACACAGGCCTACAGTAAATAGAGGGTGCTTCAGAGTGCTCAGAGGCCTGCTGCGGAGGGACAGTGTTTGGATAGGCCCTCGCTGTCTCATCCATATGGGCCCAAATGTTAAATTAATGGGCTCACGAGCGGCATGTTAGATTTATCTCACAGTGCTGCTCAGTCTCCCCAGCCCGCCGCTCTCCATCATGCCGTGGGTCTCTCACCACAACATACAGCCACTCGCTGATAACTTTGAAGTTTATACGCAAAAGCAAACAACTGCTGTGGCACTTGAACCTGACTCCATGTCAAACGGAAACATTTATATGAATTTTTTTTTTTTTTTGTCATTTTTTTTTTCTTCTTGTTTACAGAGCTAGGAGGTAGGAAGCGGCGGCCTCAGGCTTTTGCTTGGAGTTTGTCCATTGTCAGTATATTATGAACTGACAGGATTAGCTGTGTGTGTGTGTGTGTGTATGTGCATAACTGTGTGTTGAGGGTAAATTGTTTTGGCAAAAATTCAAGTAGTGACAATGCCTACAGGAGTACTTACCTGTAGTGTATATATTTACTGTAAAGAAAGATTGGGCGGGGAGGAGGTTGGGTGCCGAAAAACAATTTCCCCATTCCTCTCACTGCCTGGGGCTGGGGCTGATCTGTCCCTGGCACGGGCCCCAGGCACTGAGAGTGGAGATACACTCCCTAAAATTATCGGGCCTGGAGAATAAATACAGGTCTATCATCGCTCGGCTGAAAGACTCATTAGGGGCCAGAAGGACAGAGGACAGACGGAGGAGTCGGAGGATGGTGCGAGTTTGTTTGCGTATATGTGTGTGTTCGGGGGAAGAATGGGAGAGAGTATGATCAAAAGCGAGGGGGAGGCAGGAAATGATGCAAGGCTGTAAAAAGACAAACTGCTGGTGATGCTTATTTTCACTGCACTCGCCACTAAAAATGGACTGAAGTCTGAGGCCCTGAAAGGTTTGGGCTGATGCCTTGGAAGTGACCCGCACTACAAATAGCCACCCTGCCCCTGTCCGAACGTCATTGTCTGAGTTCCGCCTAGAATATAGATAGTTCCTATGGGGTCACGATCCCAGGAGGTGGATATTTCCCTCGTGTCAATATCTACAGAGGAAAGGAAATATTAAACAACTCTGCTATACATTGATATTTCTGCACACCAGGGGTTCAGAGTGTTTCCTGACTGAAATCCTGCAGACCCAGGAAACACACCATACAGCCTGCAGATGCAGAGCCAGCTCTAGCCATCTTCCCTTAAACAAAATAGAGCACAGAAATAGAAAGTGGGAAAGACAGAGGGTAAGAGGTGAAGAGAAAGAGTTAAACAAACAAATAAAAAGTAGTAGATACACTCTCAAACAGGAAGGCACAAGAGGCAGCTAGCAGACATCAAACTGTCAGTGTCAGTCTATATGCGGCGTCTCCATAAACTGCTGGATGCAGACAGGCCCAGCATGAGGCCAGGGCCCCCAGTCTGCTGAGTGTTCCACTATAGTGAGCCCATGGGAGTCCTGGGCCAGGTAAAGTACTATCCCAGCCACTGCTCTGTCTTCTGCAACTAGAATCACAACTGGTCTAACGGAGGAGACAGAGCACTTCCACCACTGTCTCTCAGAGTCATTAACAACCTTCACTCACGAAGATTTATAACCTCATGATAAATGTGTATGTGACTAAGTACAATAAAGACACTTCCAAGGATAACAGTTTATTTTTGTTCCAGTGCTGGCCGACTGCGCTTCGCTCTCTGCAACACTGAGCAAAAAATTTCACCTTTTCTGAAATGTGAGACAAAGTCGATTCTTGCGCATCATTTTTCATTTCATAATGCGTCATTATGCGGGGGACGTTGTAAAGGGTAAATTACGAATAGAAAAAAATGCATTCACTCACGTCCATCTATTCCATTTATCAGCAAAGCGTCTTTCCAGAAACATCTGCGTGGCTCGATCCCCTTGGATGCAAGTAAGAAAATTAGTTTTATTATAATTTTGCTGAACTGTCCCTTTAATGTGCATATATTTGATTGAAAATGCCCTTAATGCTAATGTATGGGCTGCACCTCTAAACTAAAATATAGATCTACTAAAAGTAATGGAAACCCATAAAGTACATGATGTGGAGCATCCATGTGCAGTTTTAAGTAATCTGATAATAACATCAATTGTAGCAAACCTGCAGTAAACATAAAAACATGCACGCTAACACGCAGGCACACACACAAGCACAGACACACAGCACTATCTGGCAAAGAACACAGCAGGTAATCTGAAGCAGTTCCAGGACTTAGTGCTGCTTAGATGGCTCCATGCCTTAAGGGCCTGCTAAACACTGCTCCCTTGGCTAAAGCCCCGGAGAGGAAAAATGAAGGAGAAATCAGAGGCTGAGCTCATCCAGGCCTGCAGCACAGAGCTAATACTAAAGCTAACCCTCACCTGTCCATGAAGATCCCTACCTCCATGTGTGCAGTGTGTGTGTGTGTGTGTGTGTGTGTGTATGTGTACATTTGTGTTGTGTATGAGGGGATGAGGAGCATGTGTGCGCTCATGTGCCTGTGTGTGCCAAGAAAGTCCTTGCCAAAAGCACAGCTGCCTTCAGTCTGACGCATGGTTCCATTCCATCTGATCTATCTATCCAGAAAATGAACAACCCACTTTTTTTTTCTTTTTCTTCCTGTGGTGTCTTTCTCTGACACCACCCCTCCTTCACCCCTCTCTCTCTCTATTTCAAATCTCTCTTTCTCTCTGATTTTTTTTTTTTTTTTTAACTCCCCTCGCCCTTTATCTCATAATTTCTTCCAGTCCTGCTGTCTGACTCTTCCCTCCAGTCTCAAACTGTGCCGGGGACACAACCTGGAGCCCCAGCCTTCCTCCTGGAATGCCATTAATCCCGACATTCCCATCTCCGTCTAAAGTGAGATCATTAGACCGCTCACTGGCTGTGGAGTAAAGAGACATATTCTGATGAAAACATCCTGCTGCCTGCTTATTCTTTCTCCTCCCTCTGTATGCTGCTGATGTGAGCCAGAGGCTGGAGAAAGGTTCAGTCTGCCCCAACACCTCTGTTTATATTCCTGAAACATCAGCAGAAAATGCTACTCTTTACTCTGAATTTAAAAAGGACCATGCACATTTCTAATGGTTTTTCTTTATTGTGTAACTCAATAACAAGTTGGCGTAAATTAAAAAAAAAAAAATAAGCGAGAGTGCTGATAGTAAAAATATGGATGATTCAGAATCCCCCTGGATGTATTAATTGCAGTGTTTGGTGCATCACATGATTGATACTGCTAGGGGAAACACATCAACAAAATTTGCATGGTCTCCCAGAGTCAAACATAGTTTTTATTTCATCTGCCATACATATAGAATGCAGTAGTTGGAAACAGTCAGCATGAGTGAGCGAGGCAAGAGCCTAAAACAGTCAGATTACTTCAGCTCCCACAGGGAGACTAAGGGCGATACAGTGCAGCCCAAGTGTCTTTTAGATCAGCCTCCCTACTTATTGATGAGAGCATGAGAAGAGGGGATGATCAAAGTTGAAGGTGGAGAACTGCAGCTCAATAGCTGGAGACCTGGAGGTCCCCCTCTAATGTACAAATAGACTCCCAGATTTTGGGGGACAGGTGAGAGTGATTTTCTGGGGATGGCTGATTGTGCATGGATGGATTTTTATATGCGTGTTGAACTGTTGAGGATATACCTAGATTTTATGCTCATCTTAGACACAGCGATGTGTTCGCATTGAGACTGTAAATGTCATCTGCACAGTAGTTTCCATTATATTTCCGAAGCCTGCTCTCACTTTGTCTCTCTTCTTATCTCTGCCTCTATAATCAATAAGCAGCCTGTCATTTTCACTTCTTTTGTTGACGTACCTAAATTAAATCCAACTTTCAAAAGACTTCATTAAATTCATTCATTCAAACTGAACAGTGTTCATACTTTCTGTCTGTTAGGTTCTCATGCAATCTGATCCGGACCAAATGAACAAATAAGAGCCTTTTACAGAACCCCTGCGACTCAATTAGGCCTTTTAACCGCACCACAGCAAATAAATCACTTTGTTGATCAATGTCTTCAATAATTAAATGCTGGGCAATAGCTTTTCTGTTTGGCTGCTGTCAATACTGCTGAAATTTATTTCTCTCTGGCTGTACAGGAAGTCAATTTTTACAACCCTTCGATTTTCGACTGTGAAAGCAAATAATTTGAATGCGGCAGCGTGGGGGGAATTAAACAGTCTGCTGTGTAACTGCAGACGGTGATGTCTTTACAGGGGCTTTCGTTTTTGTTTTTTCTGCTGCAACGTTAATCAATAGCTGAATTTAGATATACCCTGCAGTCCTAAACCCCGTGCACTACGCTCGAGGAATGCTGGCGCACAACGCCCGAGACTCTGCACCAGCATATGAATATGATATAACCATCCAGTAGTGGTGCTATCCACAGTAGTAATCTAACATGATGAAATACATCCTCTGAAAGCATTTCAGAAAGTTTTCTGCAAGGGTCTGATTGTGTCTCATGCTGTAGTCTCCCTCTGGACAGGACTGTATATCATTATTTTTCTCCTAACCTCAGGCTATTTACTACTCTTTACACTGACGAAATAACTTACTTTCAATCGGCAACCCTTGCCCTCTTTGTAAGGTAATTTCCCTTGCTGAGAATGGAGCAACCAGAGGAGGAAGCAAAGGGACAAATTATCCTCAGTGTCTAGACGGGTACACGGGCAACAACAAAGACTAACCTCTGCAGAGAACAGATCTGAAGAAAAGACAGGCACACAGTCAAATCTCAAGGCTGCAACCCAAGGTTTACACAAAGTCTACGCAATATACAGTATCTGTAACTGTGCTAAAGCAAATAATCACAACAAACGTAAATAAATAATGAAGTTGTCAGGCAATGGAAGGAAGAGTACGTGGGGAACATAAATCACACAAGTATCACAATGCAGCACCTCCTTCAACACGGATCCCCGGGGAAGGGTCTGGGCAGACTTAGATCCTGGACTCTCTCACAGCTATGTAAATCATACCTGCCCTACTAGACCCTCCAACAGACCCCAACAGCCCCCTCCAGACACTAGTCACAGCTCAACTGTTAATTCAACCCAGAAATTGCTGCAGCCGCAGAGCCCTGTGGCTCCAATGTAAGTCTCAGAGGAAGCGCTCTAACCCCAGCCGCAAAGCTCCAGACCTCTAACCTGAGCCCCTACACTGCAGCCTCAAGCCCTTAGCTTGAGTCACACTTGCGATGCTGTAGCGGCGGGGTCTTAGTAGCATCTACGTCAAGATCCCACATTAATCTGGAGTCCCAGGTCCAGCCCTTTAGTCTCAGTTTCTGTCCCTTTTCAAAAACTAAAAGCGCAGTATGATAAAGCGTAACGGTCATGTTAACTTCAACTCTCAAAAGGACAAGAATAAATACACATGTCAGATAAATAAAAGAAATGGTAGGTAGGTAAGTGGAGAAAGAGAGAAGAGTTGAAGGTTTAGCTCCAGAGGCCATATTTGATCCTTCCAGACACTTCATTGGGAGCTCAGCAGGAGGAAAAAAAAAAAAAGAGCTGTTGATGGAATGCAGCCATTTGGTTGACCCTGTGGCCGTCTAAGGGAGGAAGGCCGGAGACAGGTAGATATATGGCCAGTTTGTTATTGTGAATTCCAGATCCTGTGATTATCTGCGACTCTCAACCTTCTGGAGTTTTTAATCTGGGGATTCCTGAGACAGTTCACTCGCAGTCGCTGACGTCGCTTCTTGCTCACCTCTCTCTGACCCCCCTCTTGACTATACCCTAACACCACACACACAAAAACACACACACACACACACACACACACACACACACACACACACACACACACACACACACGCACATGCACAAGCTGCAGGATTCCCTGTTTAGGGGGGGAAAAAAAGAGAAGAAGGAGGAGAAAAAAAACAGTACCTTACAGATTCCAGGGCTAGGGTCAGGTTTCGTTTTAATGTCCGTTTGCATGTGGATGGGGGGCTGTGGGAGCGGGTGGCTGGGGAAGAACTGGGGTTAGTGAGGAAGGGTGTGGGGTTAGCGGGAGTTCCCCATGGCAGCCCTCCATTCTGCACATACAAACCCGCTGATGTCACACATCACTACTTGCAAGCTGGATGACGAGAAGCAGCTTTTTTTTTTTTTTTTACTGCCACTGAAGTCGCTCTCCTCACCGCTGATGGAGAATTTAAAATACCGTTAGCTCCAAAAGATGGTGATAGACAAGACAAACAAGAGAGCCTTGATAGCGGAGACTTCTAGACAAAAGGAATCAAGTTTCTGCGCCTTGCTCCAAACGAGAGGCGGCTGATTGAAACCAGATAAGGTTCAAATGGAACTGTTAGGTCCAGTAATGAGATTCCCCGAGTGTATGTTTGGATTAGGTGATTACAGACCTTGCCTTCCTCCTCACAGTCACTCACACATGCACACTGACACACATACGAACTCATACGTGAATCCAGGCGCGCACACACACACACACACACGCCAGCGGTGAGGAGTTGTGCATTAGGCTATCATAAGGGTAAGAGTTCATGAAAATGGTGAAATACAACTCTGTCTTCCTGCCTCTGTAGTTTTATAGGGAGGTGTAGCAGAACAAAAGGAAAACGGGTTATGAAAATAGACACAGCTGGCAGAGCCTAAACAATGGGCCAGCTGGTTCTTTTTGAAAGTAATGATCCTCTTTGGCTTCTTGCAGACGTGACAGTGTCTGCCGAGTTACTAATAAAAGTACAGCTAAGATTAAAAGACAAGTGAAGCTCAATAACAGAACCTGCATGTCAGACAGACACCTGCTCTTGTGGAGGTTAATGTCAGGTTCAGGGCAAGCCACTGCAGGTTGAGGTTGGAGCAATATTTTTTTTTATTTTTTTTATCCATGCTTGAAAAAAATATTTTTGAATGAACACTTTCAATATTTTATTCAAAATATTTTCCTAAATCAAATATTTTATTAAACAGCATGAATCTCGCCCATAAAACTTTAATTCTACCAATGTGCCTGTGCACCCAGGCGCTCTGCAAAGTATATTGACATACGTTGAAAGTTTGTAGGCTTAAGTATTCCGAGAAAAAAAAAATATGGCGTGCATAATTAGGTGATGTTTCCATTTTTTAACTGCTGGGACAACACTGTCAGAGAGGCTTGCAGCAGCTCACTTCAATAACGGTGTGTGTGTGCATTGTTCTTTTGAAAAGTTTGTCACAGTGACAGCGTCACCGGGGTTTTTGACATCGCCTGTCATGCTGAAGATCTCTGCTGCCTCTGTTGCTGTCACTCCTTATCAGCACTCATTTCTTAAGTTTATGCTTGCAAATATTCAAAAACCATATTACCATACCTACCGCTGCCAGGGGGGCAGAAATGAAAGGAGGCAATAATCTCTCTCTTTCTTTATCTGCGAGCTATCCTTCAGCAAAGTATTCAGAGCTAGGAATTTTCAGCAGGCTTATATGAGTGAGAAGGATATTAATGTTTTGATTGTCATCTTTTTTTCTAAAATGATCCTGCTTGTGTTCTCTATGGCAAACACTCTAAAGTTATTCTTTTAGTACTCCTCTAAATTATTCTATTTTACCTCGGGTTAAATGGCAATGTCACAAAAGAGCATATATAAAATTATTAAATACAGCACACAATAGTTTGGGGAGTGTGGGGGCGGCTTACATGCACATTTAATTGCATTACAAGACAAACACTTAGCACCATAATGCAGAATCACAGCAGTACAATTTCACAGTACTTCCACACAAAAACATGCTGCCTGGCATGCATTTTGGCATATCCATCACAATGCTCCTATCTGCAAGGTGCAGGGTAACCTGATTTAAGGGCAACTTATTGGATTTGTGGGAGGGACTGAGAGGGGTGGAAGGGAGAAAAGAAAAACAAAAGGGAAGGATTAATCACGATGCAGCGGCATGACAGTGCCTACAAAGGCGGCCATGAAACAGTTGCTTGACGAGAGAATGATTGCAGGATCTGCAAGTAACCGGCTGCCACCGGCGATGTTCTTCCTCCAACTCAACTTGTCAGGTGTAATCATTTTGTTAAGCTTAATGTTTTATGCAAATGCACTTGGGGAGAGTTTTGTCAGGGGGCTGGTTGTTGTTTTTTTTTGTTCCTCTGCGTGTGATGTGTGCGTATATGTATTGTGGTTAAGTGTGTGTATGATGTTGTGTGTCTGCGCGCGCACGTGTGTGTGTGTGTGTGTGTGTGTGTGTGTGTGTGTGTGTGTGTGTGTGTGTGTGTGTGTGTGTGTGTGTGTGTACGCGTAAGGGCGAGGGGGGTCTGTATTTGGTGGTGTGCGTGTGTGTGGTATTGTTTTTTAAGCACTCTGAAAATATTTGCATTCCTCTGAACCCTGCCTGTGTTGCCCTGATTATTTCCTGTATGCATCAGGGTTTTCTCTCATGGAGATCACACGGCTCAAGTCACATCACACGCTGCCTGAAGAGGAGGGAGCCGGTGCTCACTAGAGCCTACCTTCTCCAGCCTGCACGCTTTGAATAGAGAGGAGAGGATAAAAGAATCAATGAGGAGAGGAGAGGAGAGGAGAGGAGGGGAGAGGAGAGGAGAGGAAAGGAGAGGAGAGGAGAGGAGAGGTCTGATATGTTTGTGCTGTTTGTTGGCTGCAGATAACAGTTGAATTTCCACAATGTATTGACATCAAAGTCAATGTATTGGCATGGTCTCATTATGATATATAGAAGCATGTGATCCATTTGCATGGTTTGGACTTTAACTGAATCCACTGCAGTCTTTCAAGGTGACCAAGAAAACTCCAACAATCGTCTCATTTGTCCTCTCAATCGGTGTGTCAATATCAGTCGATTTTCCAATTCTGTCACCAGTAATATATTACAGTAGGTTTTTTTTTTTTTCAGTGCTATTTAAGGTGACAGCGATGACAACTCTACTATATTATCCCAGTTTTTAACCAATAATAGGTCATAGATCTTTAGTAACGGCAAGAGCAGAGTCACTGTATCAGACACAAACATCCAGCCACACTAACTCCCTCAAATCAAAAAATGTTTCCTCCATAAATATCCAAGGTAATCATCTCTAAAAGCCAGCAGAGGGAGAAGAAATGCACTGGCACGGACCAAACCTAACATGGCCCTCAGGTCCTCTTTATGAACTCGCGCCTTTTTGTACTTTTATTGAGCTATATCATTTTTTATGGTTCATCATCATCATCAGAGGATCTCATGTGAGAATCAAAGTCTAATGTCAGTGTTGAGGGAAGAAAGCAGTCAGGCTGAATGCGGTCTTAGCCCCAGGTTTCATTTTCAATCGTCCCTTTTTTTTTTTTTTTTTTTTCCACACGTGCCTTAATTCGCTGCCAGATGCAATAAAACGGATGTAGCCTGTGGAAAGCGGGGTGGCTGTCTTATCTACAGGATGATATTCACTGCCTTGCCGTTTTTTTTATTTTTTTATCACCTTTAAAACTCCCCTTATACTTTTACACAGCCGTCGCCTGAATCGTATGGAGCAGGTTCCCTCTTCTACACTCTCCTAGGCAGTCAAAGACAGTTGAGACAGATTGAAATTCATCTAGGCTTTTACACACTTGAGTGCTTTGAATGAAATTTGACAAATTGCTCATTCTAATTCCCCAAAGAGCACATGCCCCTAAGCTTTCACGCTATAAGTTTAGGTTACATCTTGTTCATCATTGTCTTAAATTTAAACAGTTTTGGATGGGAAGTTGAATGTTGATGATTCGTGACTTTGAAAATTATTTTGTGTCCAAAAGGGGAAAAAGCTGGACGACTTTTAACCCCTAGTTCTGTTGTGCATCTCCCATGTGCATACAAGTCATCGTGAAAATATTTGAGGATCCTGTTTAAACTGACATGACCTTGTAGGCTAAAGGGAATAATAGTTCAGAGAGAGAGAGGGAGGAAGAAATCTGGAAGCCTGTTTTTAGTTTGTGTTTAACTATATTCACTCTTTTTTTCCCCAGGGACCCTCTTTGTATTGCTGAGAAATTACTATATTCAATCCATCAAAGAAAACTTAAAATGACCCAAATAAACCTATTCTATGATGTGCAACTGAGAACTGATGATTCAGAGAGTTGCCAGCAATTAACTAGTTGCAACGCTGTAACCTGACTATCGCACCATAAGCTACTGTACATCTAGACATAGGTGGTGGCAGAGGCGCAGTACACACTGCTCTGTTTCTCATCTGAATTTAGAGCAAATGTGAGAGTTGTTATGGAGGAAAGGCCACCTAGCAACAGCAGATGGTCGCCACGTGCCGTTTGCATGTCCATTCGTCTTGTCAGCGTGCTTCAGTGGGACAGTTTTTCAGGGTCTGGACTCAAGGAAAACAGTACAGCAGAGGAAATGACGTTAAGGATCAGACATACTGAATGTCTGCCTCCACTCTCTACTCTGCATAGAATTCGTGATTTAACTATATTTTCTTAAAAGGAGCTAGGGGTTAGAAAATAGTGAGCTTACCGGACCTAGCTGATGCCACCATTAGCATAACACACCCAAATCCCTGACTGACTGCAGTCAAAGTGCGTTGTGGGTAATGTACTTGTAGGTGCAAGTTATGGTTATGTTGCATCAATTTATTTTTTTATTTTTTTATTTTTTTAAACTGACCATCATGAGTCTGACAGTGTTAGAGGAATGCAATGCTAAAATGGCGGAGTGCTCAACAGCATAAATATGTATCTCAATTTACAGTTCTTGCTGGCAAAAAGCGTTAAGTAGAAATGGAGAAATACATGTTATAACTGCAATATGCAAAAGTTTCTGTTATTCTCAGGAGTAAGGAATACTAAGATTCAGAGGCGAAACAGCCTCAGGCATAAAGTTTTTTTTTTTTTTTTTGGACACACACATGCACTCAGGCAAACTCAAAATGAGCACACGCACAAACAAACACAGCCAACACATGCACAAATGCACACAAACATCCCCTCTGTCCTTGCACTGCCACACTGCTGTGAACTGCGGTTAATATTCATTCTTTTTGCTCGGTGGTTCTGATGTCCCTCCACCCATAAGTAAGCAATGAATAAACTGTAGCTTCCAATAAACACCGGATAGCGTTTGAAGTGGATTTGAAATATGGTAATGAGGTTGTGTGCGCCTGCATGTGGGTATGCACGTATTGAGCTTCAGCTGGACCACCAAACCAGACCAGAGAGGACAAGCAATGTTGCAAATGACAACAAAGGACTTGAATACTACTGCATAGGCAACAATAAAATGGCATCCATGGATGCAATTACAGAATTACAAGAGTGGTGTAGTGGCTCTTTCTCATTAGAATATTACCTCTGGCTTCCAACAGCAAGTTGAACCCCATTAAGATGACCTTCACTGGTACAGCGCTCATTAAAGAACACTGAAATGCTCTTTTTCATCTGTGGCCATAATGAGGGGACCAGTGTACATATCAATATGGAATTTTATCAAGAAGGGCCCAGGCTGCAATTATAAGGACCTTTTTGAAAAGTTCACTTCTATTATGCCCCCCTACCACTGGTAATGACATTGTGGCCATAATCGCTCCCCCAGTAAGTTAATATCAAATATGAAACCAGATATCAATGGCCCCAGAGACTGTGTGTGCATACTGTCTGTGTGTGTGTGTGTACACACGTGTCTGCATGTGAGCATTACCACAGTGTAAGCACACGCGTTCTTCATTGCATTGTGTCTTTAATCTTTTGATATTACAAGCCATTCATCATTTCATCCTGACACCTTCATAAAATAAAACGTGCTGTAATTAATTTTGTTAGACGTAGAGAGAGAGAGAGAGAGGGAGAGAGAGAAGGATCAGGAAAGAGGAGAAGAGGAGAGGACGATGGAAAGAAGATTTTGGAGTCCTAAATTAAGATTAAACTTAATGATACTTATGTGTCAAATATAGTAATAAGTTATTATATTTTCAAATTTCAGATGTGTCAGAGGAAGAGCAATGAAGGCAATGGAGTTTAACACTGATCTCATCCACTGATTGCATGCTTGATTCCTAAAATACAGCTGATCTCCCATTTATCAGTATGAATGCTAAGGATTATAATGTTGTATGACTGCTAGATCCAGCCACTGATAAATGTCAGTTCAGAACATAGATACTGTAATATCCATTAAATTACTGTACATTATGTTCTCCTACACATGGTTTCAGTTTGTCATACGACTGGCTTGTAAGCAGCGTGGTATCTATCTAAACTGAAGTGCATTATGTCACATCAGGGCGCATTAATCAGCATATTACTCACTCTCTCTGAAGCACACCTTGAGAAAGTTACTGCTGCATATTATTATCTACTTTGGAAATTAAAAGTGCGCACTTTTGGATTCTAATTCAAAAGTGCACCGAAAAATATCATCAACAATTAATAACCACAAACACTCCAAACCACTTGATATACACAGGAGTACTGGAAATATACAGTGAGGAATGCAAACTGTGTGTACAGTATGCTGCCTCTTTTTCAAGAGATCATTACTCCATCGCAACCCGCTTCTCCTTGTCAGTTGTGGGCTTCACATCAGCCCGTTTCACACTGCTATGCTCTGAACCCTCTAACGCTGCTGCAGACAGCGGAGATGGATGCTTACACTGTGGAAAGTATGAAATTAAAAGGAAGAGTCTGATAAATTGACAGTAGGCACCTCAGGATAGAGAAGCAGGAGATGGAATGATCAACCTGACTTGAAGGGTGGAGCGCTGGGCCACTGAGGAGAGCCTGATGGATATACAGCAGGGTAAGATGTTTGGCTGAAAAAAATGTTGCTGTGTTGTGTGTTCTTTGTTGCATTTGGGATTTGCATGTTTATACTGTATGCACATTTTTTTTCAGAGCCTGGTTTCATTTAAAAACCAATAAAAACTGACGGGTCTTCGTGAATCGACCTAACGTACTTTACACCCTTTTTTGTTACTATCCAGAAATGACTTAATGACTGATTTTGTATTAATACATATACGTATATCTCGTCTTTCACTGAAGAGCAGAGGCCTTTTCAATGCATTTTGACGTGAATGACAATGAATGATAGATATTAAAGAATTGATCTTTAAGTTTCACATAAAAGCAAGTTTGATAAGATACTGGTATTACTAAAAGGTTAAAATGTTACTAATCAAAATATTGTAGAGCGATGCAAGCCAACAAAGAGTCACACTATATATACCAACTGATGATGGTCATTTATTTCCTCAGAGTAGAGATTGTGTGAAATACTGCCACAGGATTATGGATGCCAAAGGCTTTCTATGCTGCTTCCTATAGAGAGACACTGAATCCAAAAATAAATCCTACAACTGTCAAAGCAGAGACATATAATATGATATGGGAAAAGAATGTCAAAATTTTTTTGGGGGGGACAGATAGTATCTGCACAAAAACACCGTTGGGAGACATAGCTGAATATTGAACTCAAATTCAGTTTTCCACTGTGCCTTCTCCTCCATATCCACAGCTATAATTCTGATGGTCTCAACTAATGTATCTGTGTATGGCTGCACACACCTTACAGTCTTTCGGGTTGAGCCTCAGGCTCGGGCCCTACTGCCAGCACGTGTGTTCAAATTTAAGGGGCAACAACCAAGACATTACTGTAACTAATTTCCTCAGACCCCTACTTCTCGGCAGTAAAAGGCGAGGATATAGTGGCCTTCCCTCCTGCCTTGCCTTCCTCTTCTTACAGTGGTAACCCGTCCCCCCGCCTCCCCCAGCATACTGCCCGGCTGCTCACCCCAGCACAGGTGTTTCCCATTGCCAGTCGCAGTCCCTCTCGCCCCAACACCAACGTTGTTTTAAGGCAGAGGACTCTGGGCTCCGTCCACAGGCTTCTGACAAGCCATCGGGCCCATGTTTATCGGCACGCATAAAACTGCATGCATCGCAGTGTCTACTCGCTCAGCCTCTAGGGACGACACATGGTTTGGACATTAGTTCATCCCTCTGAATGGAGTAAAAGACAATCTGTGAGGCCTTTAGCCATCACGGGGAGAGAGCTGAGATGTAGGACAGGGGATGAAAAACAGACAGCATCATCGACCGTATACAGTAGTTGCTTCACAAATACTATATAGAACAAGTGCAGTGTGATTAGGCTGTTACCATACCTGTGTTAATGGGAGTGGCATGCATGCAGTCATCTTGATAATTTCATTTGAGTGTGCCCTGAGGTGAAGCAATCTTTATTTCATCAGCTCAAAGCAGTTTATTTCATTAAAACGTCTACTTGTCCATCAGTAAGAACCTGTTCCTTTTGAGATAAGCTGGTGGAGTTCATCATAATTGCAAATGTTTGCCCATAATGTAAAGACCTTGTGGGGTCTAGTATTCTTCGAGATGAAAAGGTTGTCATGCATACAAATCAGAACAAGTGACAGTAATTCCTGCCAACATTTTTCGATTAGAGGCAATTCATAAAGAAGTGTCAGAGTTGCTCTGACCTGCAGGGCATTATAATTTGGCCTCAGGATTTATTTCAAATGTCTGCTTTTAGAGGTATTCTAAACAGATAGTCTCCTCTAAAAGTCAAAAATATATTCTTTTACATGTTTGTGTCTTTGTCTTCTTTCTTTTAAGTGGCTGACATGCCAGCAATTTTACCGGACTTCAGGCACTAAGGCGTGAAAATGAGTCCTCTTCTTGCCATCACTTCTAATTTGATTTTCTGACTTCTACTTCTCCCGCCTCCCACACACTTACAGTATGCACATTAATGTACACAGCGGATCCCACATGCGTGCGCACACACACTTTCACACACATCCACACCCCCTCTCCCACACGCATCTCATGGAGTAGCAGCTGAGAAGGGACGAACTGACAGAGATTGCCGGGTAATTCAAGCCAACATGATTGACTTTATGATCACTTTAAAGCCCCAACTAGTCTTTATGCTTTCAAGAAATGCCAAAAGTTTCCAGCACAAAAGTGGCAGGGAATCAGGCATGAAGAGAACAAGAGGTAGAAAAATCCTACAACTGCTTCACTTCAGAGCCCACCTCCCTCCCTTCCTTCTTCCCTCACTCTTTCCCCCTTGGCACTTTTAATGGCATAAAATTATGGGCCTGCAAGAGCGACAACAACTGTCTAGGTTTAAAACATAATACGTTGACAGGAGTGACACGGCCATTTTCTCCTCCTCCATTAGCGCTGAGACGTGGCCACCTCCTTTTGCTCTTAGAGAAACCGACCGCAGTGGCAGGCCATAGTTGTCAGACGTCACTTCCTCTGTCATTACCCGCTGACACACTGACTGCTGCTGCTTTCAAACTGACATGCACAGAAATGCAGAAATATTATCAAGGTGTCTAAAAGTATTTCAAGAGTGGTCTCTCTCTCATTCATTATAACATTAATGCACACTAATCACTAGCTGGATGTGAACATCTGAAAAGTCTCCAAACAGATCAAAAATATTTATTGTCCTGGGAGAGGGCTGCACTGTTACATTCAATACCAAGACCTGCTTTATGACATCAAACCTCACCCGCCACGAGCTTTTCTTCTTACCTTTCCTGGAAAAGTTGGCCCCTTTCCAACCATTTGCACTGGATCAATAATTGATTATTTCAACAATATTGACAACGAGCGATAAACAGTGAATCACTTAAACTAAAATGCCAAATGTTTCTGGTTCCAGCTTCTTAAATGTTGAGGATTCTTTTACATTCTTCTTTCAAATTGAAAACCTCTTGGTTTTTAGATCTCATTTTGTGCTCTGGGACATTATGATGGCTATTTTCTTTACTATTTTCTGACATTTTATGGACGGACTCTCATGTTCATGGAAGTAATTGATGACTGGAGTTTCACGCATATTATAAGATTATAGACTCCTTTTCACTTCTGCATCGCTTCCAAGTAACAGACCAAGTTTAGGCCCAAGCAGAGACATACTGTGTACAGCCATGACGAACACTGACCTCAAATGTGTCATCAGCACTCCTAATGATAGCGTAACTGTTGTGTTGAGAAACCTCCTCCCATCCCTGCAGGATCCACGGGCCAGTTCAAACTTTGTCTCATGAAATCTGTCCCACGGCGCAAGGGCCTCAGCTTCTGAAACTGTAGATCTATCTGTCAGCCAAACATGTCGGCCACATTCTGTGCTGTTTGCTTCTGTGGCCCTAGGGAGAGAGAGAGAGAGAGAGAGAATATGAGAGAGAGAGATCTATAATTCAAATAAACAGGAAGAAGATTATCACTCATAAGCTGCATAAGAACTTCACTGAAGAATGTTGGTTTGCTGAGACCATAAATAAACAACGTCTCTACGAAAAAGGAGAGAAGGACCTCCTTGTTCTGGTCTCAGCTTGTCCTAGCTTAATAAGTCTGTTATTGTTGCTTTAACTATGTTCTCCCTTACACGCTGAGTTGCCCCAGTAGCACACTGTTGCAGAGCCGAGTCCTTTGTTTGGCTAATGTCCTGTGGTGGCTTCTGATTGGTCTAAATGACCTGTGACACCTCATTAGCTCCTCAAGTTGGCCTCTCTGCATTATATTATTAATGGCGACATTGAAAACAGTAGCCATATTAACGACCTCACACTTAATGATGTTGGTTTTGATTAACGTCACCAACACCAAAATGACAGTGAGGTTAATGGGAACTTTGAACGGGACCTTTAACACACACACACACACACACACACACACACAAACACACACAGACACAGACACACACATACATACATACATACATACACGTGCTGTAACTATGCGTGCTCGTACACAAACACACACACATTAACATCTTCCCTATCGTGGCTGATATCATCTTACTGGGGATTTGGGTGGTTATCATAGTGAGCATGAAAAATAAGACTGAACGGTGCAGGAAGCCTCCACTGACTTGTCTATACGGAGCCTCATTAGGGACATTGATGGATGGGCTTTTGCCACCACTGGGCTCGCCCAGAAAAGCTCTGGGTATTATTAGTGTTTGTGTGTTTATAAACTGACACTTAATTACAGGTGCAAAATTATGCCACATACATTAACGAGTTACGGCCCATTGAGTGTAAAGCAGCCTGGATATTTAAGAGAAAGAAGCAGCGGAATTACAGCACTGTGACCGAGAATTGGTCAACGCTTGATGATTTAATACTCCAATGACATAAGGAGAGACATAAATAATGTGTTTGGCGATTTATAAATCCTTTAATAGTGTTTTACTACAGGAAATATAAATTTAGAGGCAACCAAAATTAGGGCTTCTTTGGGGAAAATACATAAAATTAAACCATTTCAAATCTGAAATAAAGGAACTGGCAGGGTATTTATATTTTTGTTGTGGGGGGGGGGGGGGGGGGATCAAGATATTCCTCTTGTGTCTTCTTGTAAGAAGAGAAGAGCTTTTTTTTCTCCTTTGTATAGTAAAAGAGCTGAAATTACAGTTAGAAGAATAAAATGCTTAGTCACATTTTTTCCTCCATTCTCCCAAGTTACAAAGCTATTCAGCTTGAGTCCAGATGCAAACACAAGTGCTGTGTTTTCACATTCAGCCAGCAGTTTTGAAAGAGAGAACTACATCAACGCGAGCATATCAGGCACAGACCTCTTGCAAAAAGCGGCCACTCTAATACTTTGAGTTTCATACACATCGACATACCAATAAAAATATTTTTAAAAAAAGTGAAATTTGCAACATCTTCATTAGAATTTAGGGGAAGAAACAGCTGATTTTTATTGCACTAGTGAGCCTTATGCCATAGAGAACTCACTTCCCTTCCTCTTCACACACACTGCTGTAGTTGTGTATTGGATTTACAGCTGATAGTTTACTTTTATACCAGAGGAGGTCATACGATATGATATTTTCTGTTTCCCAAAATGGCTTCAGCCAAGAGCCCAGACATATAAAACACACTCCTGACAGCGATACATTTCACGTGATGACACTACTCTGAAACAATCTCGATATTGCCTTTCCCTGCCATAAACAAAATCTGACCACAGTTCTGTTCGCCGGTACATGTGTGTGTGTGTGTGTGTGTGTTGTCGATTTGTCTATCCAGTATGTGTGTGAAGGGGGAGGTATGGCAGAGGGACATAGAGACAAAAACTCTCTTATTCTCTGAGGTAGACAGAGTAAGTGGATGGGTTCACTCTGGGGAGAGCGGTGGGAATGGTTGTAAAACGCACAACTCCATGGTAACTGAAGGAGATGTGGCTCTGCTGAGAAAAGAAACAAAGCGAGCGAGAATAGGCAGGAGACAGGAAGGAGCGGAGGAAGGAGAGAAGGGCTGAGAAAGAGTGGAGGAAGGAAGAGTGAGAGAAGAAAGAAAGCGAGGGGAAGGGAGGCGAGCAGACAGACAGAAAGGGATGGAACAGACGTGGGGGAACTCTGGCAGGTGCTTCATCATCTGCTAAGGCATTGTCGGGCCGCCCGTAAACAGTCATTGGGCTTCTCGAGGGAGCAACCTTCTCCATAACTAGCACAGGTATAAATCTGCCTCTTAGCCACTAAATTAGACACATTCTTGAGAGAGTCTCACTCGGCAAGTACTGCACAAACCTGAGGGAAAAAGGAAGACAGAAAATTAAGCTAATCCGCTGAGGGTAGTAAAGGAGGTGCATGAATAAGGTATAGCCTGTGTGAATTTAACCAGATGGCCACTTTGATCCATATGAAAAATTGTTAATGTTTTCTCAAGCAAAGCTGTTATGAATAGTTTCTTTACACTGAGCAAGAATTAATTTCCCCCCACCATCTCAAAGAGCTGTCATTGCATCATGTGTAAGTGCCTGCTGTGGCTCAAAGCCGAGGGCCAGGTCCAAGGTCTGCGCTCCGTCACCTACTCACAATGTTTATCCTGCATTACGACTCTGAAAACAGCAACACACCCGTGATTCTTTTTGTTGGGGTTTTTTTTTTTTTCGGGAACGAATTTTTCTTACCTATGAAGTGGTGACATTGTGCGACAACATGACACTTGGATATTGTTTTAACACTTGCAGGGGCTGGTGATAGCGAGGAAAGGTTGATGCAAAAAAAAAAAAATACACCAAAAGGGAGTGATCTAGTGTTCTGACCACATTAAGTTTTTACTGCTGTGTGTGTGTGTGTGTGTGTGTGCAACCATGTGCATGTATTGCACAACTCAGGTCTGTGAAGAACATTACACTCTAAAAATAGCAGGAAATTATGTGGATTTTCACGAGAATTTTCTTATGATGAAAGGCGATGTGAATAAAATTTCTATATAAAAAAAAAAACCCTACCTGTGATACATACACATATACACTGCGTATACCACATATACACACTTTTACACGAAATGGAACACAATGAAAATGTCAAGTGAGGTAAAGCAAACCAAAATAGTAACAAAATGTTATTTGATGAAGGAAGGAATTGTTTACATGCTGTGTATTTACATATCTGCTCTGCTGAATGCTATCTGCTGCTTTGAACAACTTTTCTTGATTCAGAGGTCACATTTGTCATCAAAAAAAAAAAAAAAACCCTGCAAACATGAACCTGAAGTGCACTGCGATGTGTTGTAACAAGGAATGCACCTAAGTCCCACCCACCCCCGGTGACCGCGCCGGGACCCCCCCCCCCCCACCCCAACACTCCATTTGTATTTGCTGAAACATTGCCTCACTCACAACCTGTTTGCTTAAATGGCACTTTACTCAGTCATGTTTTCTAAAGGTATCCTGTGGGTCCAAGGCGGTAAAAAGTAGGTTAATGTGCAGGCATTTCTGTGATAGGTAATAATAAAAATAATAATAATAGTCCTTATTTGAAAAATGATGTCTTTTATGGAAAAAGTCACCTTCATGTATTAATCATAGACGATGCAATGATGGGAATACCCTCTAAGCCTCTCACACTGACAGGCTTGAAACTGATTTTTGATGGTATCAGTATAAAAAATAGATGAGAAATAAAAAAGCAGTACTTTTTAAATGATATGGAATTTGCACAATGAACTGCATATAGACCATTCCATACTAGAAGTCTCAGGCTTTGTCAGTCCCCCAGTTTAACACGGCTATTTTACTAGTTCCCCTCTCACAGAGCTCTCACAGAGTTTCTCTAAAAAAAAAAAAAAATCCCCACAGGACTTTTTAACATTCTAATAAAAAGATTTTACAGAGTGGTGCGAGTGTGAATTTTTGGGGATGATGCCATGGAAAAAAGAAAAAGAGGTGAGCACAAGATTGTTAGTGAGGGACAGGAAGAATAAAGCAAAGGTGGTGAGCATATTTTACCCATAAATCAAGAAGACACCATGTCACATCACACAGTAAGTTAAGTTTAACTTGGCTGAATAATGCTGAGCAATGGGAAAATGATTCCCAATATTAGATCAAAGCCGCCTCACTGAGTTAATGCTGCTGTGCACTTCAGTATGAACAAACATTATTAAAATAATCATGCTCATGTGTAAGTGTTTAACATACTTCAGAGCTAGAAAAGTGTTTTTCAGTTCAGTAAAATTTTAAACTCACATTTTTGTTGTTAAAAATTTCATCATATTTTCTATGATTGATCACACAGACAATAGTGCATACTAAATCAACCAAGCCATAATCAGCCTTTGATACAATAAGCCTAGTGCTGACAGAAATAATCCACTGGCCACCTTCTTAATGAATAATTGATGCCCATCTTAACAGGCTAATGAATGAATGTGGTTTGGGTTTGAGTGATAGCCCTCTCGTTGGAGAGCTATCCCAGGAGGGACGGGGCACTGGAGACGGAGGTGCCATCCTCTATAACCTGCATAATTGGTCATTTGACATGAGTGACTTGACTGTGTGTGTCCGTGCATCTGCCACTGGAGAGTGACCCTTTTTACCCTATTGTTTATTAGCACTGTTCCAGGTTATCACATCAATTAGGGCTGGGATAACAGTGATCAGGAAAGGAAAACAAAAAGTATAAAAATGCATACTATTATCTGAGGAAATGGAGGATCAGCTCAGTGATGGCAAGGATTAGAGAGTGCTCTTTCGCCCCTTTGCTAAATATATTCAAGAAAGAATAAATACCGGAGATGTAATTATAGAACGGGATGAAAAAAGCGACAGATGCATAAAAGGGTTTTGTTTTTAACAGTGCACGCTGTGTATCTCAGCTAAAAAAAGCAGTGAAGAGAGGTGACAAGGCTCCAAGGCTGTTCCCTGTGTGCATTCGTGTTGGGCTTGTCCAAACAATCATACTTACATTTTAGCACTATTATGCACACACCCTATTTCCACAGGTCCGATAACATTCTCACTGCAGTTTCGGTGTGGCACTCTGACTAAACAATTCCTTATTGACATGAGCTCTGGCCTCACAATGGCCACAAAACATCAGGGTTCCTGTTTTTGTTGACACTGTTTGAGCCCTCCATTGAAGGCGAAGCCACTGTGGACACAGCAATGCATAATTGGAGCTCTCTGTCATGCAATACAACAAATCAGCCCTTTAAATGTTTGAGCATGATAAGGCAGAGAGAAGGCACACAGAGGGGGAGCGGGACAAAGACAGGGGGAAGTCAGGTGAATGGAAGTGTGGAAAGTTGATGGAAATGGAGAGTTAAGAGAGACTGTGGAGTCGAGCACCACTAGGGGACAGTAGTAAGTCACGGACGGCAGCGGTGCACGTGTATGTGTGCGTATGCATGAGAGTGTGTGTGCGGCAAACAGTGAACAAAAGACTTTCTTTGTTGCACTCTCAGATAATAAAAGAATTCAGAAATAGCTACTTGACTGCTTTAGAAAAGATCTTGACAATGCGTTGGCCCATAATGCACAGGAACAGCTCCAGATTTACATAATCATATGTAATGTAAACCACTACGAGGCTCCACAGCCAACAAACAAACTGACTGGGGAGAGGGTGACAGAGGGAGAGGGATCCGCTTTCCCCCCCTATGGACTTTATATACTTACTAAAAGTACATTTTGCTTCATCTGCTCACAACAATAGGACAACATTTGCAAATTGTGCGGGTTTGATGATTCCACAGAAAATAACCTTCTCAGGTAAACACCTAAATATACTGAGAGGCGCCAATTTGAGGCATAAACTGTATTTCTCTATTTACTTTAAATGATTCATGGCTTTAATTATTGCACTCTCCTGAAGAAAGAAGCTCACTATTTAATGCTGACTCCATACTGACAACAGTTCAAATAGCAGAAATTATATCTGGTATAAAAATTAAAAAAAAGGAAGCTTGTGTGTTAATGAGACACAGAAATACAGTGTCCTTTTCTCTGAGCAAAGACCAAGATGAATGGCCAGACGATTTCACACTGTTACTTGAGGGATTACTATTTACTGTATATCTGTTCTCTTTGTGTTGTATGTTAAAAAGGGTCATTTGTCTGGTAACTGGTTAAACCAGAGAAGTTAACACCTCCACATACCTCTGATGTTAGATATAACTGTCAGGAAGCAGCCAGTGTTTCTTTTTTGCTATGGTAACCAAGGACATATATTCAAAACATGCTGCCTCCTCCTCCTCCCCCTCCTCCTCCTCCTCCTCATCTACCTCCTCCTCCAGCAATTAAAAGCAGAACAATAACAATATTCACCAATGACAGCGGCGTCTGTACAGTAGTTATGCCCTTCGTTAGTTTCACAATGTTCCTCATGAATTAGTTAAGTCTGTTAATTGCACATTTATTACACTCAAGGCCACAGAGAGATACACTAAATGGCTCTGGAATTGAGCACGTATAGGAATCATGAAAAATAAATTAAGCTTTTAGATCACAGTTTAACCTTGTGTGGTAAAAATAAGTCCTACAAATTTTATTTACTTCCATTTAGTCTGAGGAAAGTGAAAATTTTTTTAACCAATTATTTTGTTGGGAAAAAAAGGGGCAAATTCGCAATCACAATATTTTACTTTAAGTCTGTTTTTCAAAAATATGTGAGCAGAACTCAGTGAAAAATCATAGATTAAGAAATAATAAAATTAGATTTTAGACACTTTATTTTCAAGTTTTAAAAAAAAGCTACAACTAACAGCCTAACAGCCCTAATTACTCTAATATTTACATTTCTCTTCCAAAACAACATGGTGACGATCATATTTATTCAGAGACAAGAAAAATAAGGCAAATATCAAAATCATCCGGCAGCATAATCTCTTTGTGTTTACACTTTATCATCGCCTTTTCTGATCTCCGGCGTGTTTCATTATAGAGTGACGTTTGAGTGACACTGCGCCGGCTGTCACAGCCATGTGCTGAGGTTCCCTCTCATTTCCAGCACCAACAATAATAATGACTATTCTAGTACTAGCCCCACTATTTGTGTTATTGTTGTGCGGTGTCAGACACAGGCCCTGACGTTTGCTATGCTATCAGCAGGAGTGTACAAATACAAACACATTTGCCTGAGTTATTGACCTTTATCTCCCCACTTTCTTGACAGCCTTCTCCAGTTATTGACAATACAAACACATGGGACAACGCATAACCTTTCATTTACAGAGCACTCTCTCTCTCTTTTTGTCTCTCTCCCTCTCCCCTTGCTCGTTCTCTCCCTCAGTCTGTGTCTCCCTGCTCTTGCAATTTGTTTAAATAAAATGGGGCAGACAATGGTACTGCTCATTTCTGCCATTTTTCTTTCACTCCAAATTTCAGAGGATAATATCATTAGACCGATACAATGGCTGCTATTCAGCCTTAGATACACAGATATTTCAAGTATTCAATATAGTTTTGACATGCTGACATTAGGGGAGAGTGTTGTTTCCCTATTTGTTTGCTTACAATGTCGATTCTGTCATAAATCTTGAATTCCTACGGCAAGATGTTTGTCTTTATGATGTTCAAATTACCGCAGAAATATAAACATGGTCAGTGCAGTCAAAAACACGAACAATATGCAGAAGATGTATAAATAATTTTTTTTGAAAAACTAAAAATTGCTACCGTTGAGAAATAAATATTTACACTGTATATGTATAGCATTTACATTTATGCTTAAATACATAGGGAACTATATAGAGAGTAGTTCTATTTACGCAGAATGAGGAACAACATAATTATTCTGAAAATGGGACTGAATCTATAAACCCATAATAAACAGAATAATTTACTGCATCTCAATACAGCATTGAATAACAATGGTCATAAAAACCACTAGTATTCCACTAATGATTCTCCTCCAGGATTTATTGTGTTTTTCAATGTGTGTCCTCTTGCATTTCAGCGTGAAAAATAGCATACATAAAATACGGGTGTCCCCACCAGTCAGCCCCTCTGCAGGTACTTCAGAGCCCCAAAATTAAATTTTAAACAATCCAGACCAGTGTTTGGTGACCATGGTTAATCATCAAGAAACAAAGACATCAAACAATATTTGATAATGAGAAAAATGCCTCCAGGATATTAGGGGATGGGGGGAGAGCACAGCGTGAGCCTCGGCAGCAGAGCTAGGTAGAGAGGCCAGACCAGACACAAGCCGCATTCACATGTCTGTGTGTGGTGATGGTGGGTGTCTGTGAGTGTGTGTGTGTGTGTCTGACACACAAAAAAACCACACGTGCATGCACAAGCGCACACTCCAATCTCATGCACATACGCACATGCTTGTATGTACACACCCAGAAACACAGACACCTCTTATGGAGTTAAAAAGCCATTAAAACATTGCCTCTTTTTTAAAGTTCATGACGAGATAATTAGAATTCAGTGTATGGAGCCAGTGGTGAGATTACAGTTTTGCGAAATTGTGCTTCATTTTGAACTTCACTGCATCACGCCTCAACCCAATTATCTGCAGTTAAAATGGCTTAGTGAGGCTCCAAACTGTGACTGACAAAAAATACAGATGAACCAAAAAACTTTTCTTTATAGATAAAAGTGATTATTTTCCCTAAATTTTCAAAAATGCTGGATATCAATTTGATGTATCATTCAGACTAAATATTATAACATTTGAATGATATTGAAATACCTTAAAAGTGTATTTATATACCGGAAACTTGAATATTTTAAATATTCAGCTATTGAAAAAACCCATAATTCTTCAAAAAGAAAAAATCATGAATTTATACTTCTGTGATAAATTCTATAATAAATGTAACAGAATGCTTTCATTTTTCATCAGGCTGGTGTAATTAGTGCTAACTAAAATAAGAAGTTGGGCAGACAGGGAAAGGGAAGGAGGGGAAGGGGGTGTTGGGTAATGAGGAGAAAATGTTTTTTTCCCGTCTTCCTCTGTCACACTGTTATTGGGTTATCCTTGATTGACGCGGCGTTAACGGTCTGGCCAAATCGAGGCAGATCCAGCAACCTAGGCCGAACGGCAGCATGTGCAGCCACCTCGGTCATGCAAATTGCACCCGGGCAACCCGTTGACTATGATTAATGAGCCTGGGCTGCAGCCTTTGTTTCCGCGTGCAGCCGTTTAGAGTGAAATACAATCCCAAAATATTATCAATCCCCTATTAATCCAGTAAATTTGTTCACATCGCACATGTTGTTTTGAGCAATTTACAGCCAAATGTGTTGCCTGTGTGTTTGCATGTGCACGTGTGTGTACGTTATGGGGGTGAGCACAGTTGCATTTAATTACATGTCGTCTAATTAAATTCATTAAAGGATAATAAAATAAATGGAAGAAACAGCTTTGAAAGCTAGGGTGAAACACATGTGTCTTGTCTCCCGTGATGTAAAATATGGATGTGGGATTTTCAGGGGCAGTCATGCTGTTCAGAGGGGAATGCATGAATCCGATACCTTGCTAATACTACAGGCATTTCCTGGTTATGGCTTCCCTCATGTTTAAACTGTGATTTTTAGAGCTGAGATCCCAGACTCCCTAAAGATTGGAGAGCAATTCTGTGGTGCAGAGGAGTGAAGTCACTGACTTCACAAATGGAAAAAAAAAAAGAAACATTATGACAGTAGTTCTGACGATCTAGTGTAACAAAATGCTCTCTTTGTATGGTGAGTAATATCACTGGACGTGGTAAGGAGGGACTAATGTGCAAGACATGGGAGGGCTTGCAATTTCCTTAAACTGTGCGATGACTAAAGGAAATTACACAACCTCTCAAATCTTAGATTCATTGACTGAAGATGCTGTCGATAAAAAACTATTTTTTCACGCACGCACACATTTTCTCCCCTCCACAGCCACATGCTTCCCCTCTGCTGCAAGCAAAATGTAAATGTTTTCCAGGCATTAAGGTATATAAGTGCCATTAGTGGCACGGTGCTTAGCACTACAATGGTGTGCCGAGAGCAGTGGAGCAGAGATCAGTGCAGCGTCTCCTGGATATCAGAGGGAGACATCCTTTGTAAATTCATCTCCCACTGTGAGCAGTCTTCACAGCTGGTTAACAGCACGGTGTGTACCACTGCCCTGTTTACACGCAGCCTCCAAAGCACTCGTATTTTCCCCCTGCATCCTTTCCCTGTATCCCCTCCATCGCCTCGCTCTCTCCTTCAGCTCTCATCGCAGCCCACTGTGGCTCGCCTAGCCATCAAAGATGCACACAGACACAAACTGATTCAATGCAAGGGTGTCTGCGCACACTGAGTACATACGCGCGCACACACACACACACACACACACACACACACACACACACACACACACACACACACACACACACACACACACACACACACGAGGAGACACCTACACACAACAAAATCTCTGATCCCCCAGCTTTTGGAGCCATTACAGTACACTGCCTTCCAACCCCTTCTCTGATTTTTATCTTTTTATACCATCACATTACACTGATCCTTTTATACCTATTACACACGCGGCTCCCCACCAAAAACCCCTGATCCTCTGATACCTAGATGAGTAAACTGCTCCTCCTGCCCCTGACCTCAGCCCTTTGTAGCAATCAGACCAGACTTCCTCAGAGGCCCAGATCTTATCTGGCCATACCAATCCCACTACACAGCTCCCTTTTGTAGCCACCACAGAGTGCTGAGCCCTTTCAGACCCAGGGACTGTGCCGGTGAACACATAGCCAGAGACCTCAGCTCATCTCAGACATCATACTACACTGCCCAACAACAATGAGCTCTATTTTCTGATGCACCACAGGTCAGATAGAGTCTTTCTGCTCACCGATGCATTGTTCACTTACAATGGAGGAAACCAGCGATGCTGTTGTCAAAAGAATGTTAGATTCGACCATAGAATTACTTGATATCGTCGTACGGGCTCACAGACAGCACTGCCAATCTAAGTTGAGATTTTTGTGCATTTTAAGAATGATTATTTGTGGTGATGATTTTTTTTTTTTTTGCAAAATTATGGAACAATTTCTGGTATGCTTTTCATGAAAGGAAAAAAAAACAAAAAAAAAAAACACCAAAAATGATTTTGAAACTCACCATAAAATGAGAACTGAGACTTCACTGCATCTGTATGTAAAGACAGAAGGTTAAAGATGAAATCTATTAGACTGAGGTTTAGCACTGTTCAGAGAGTAATTACAAAACAATGTCATTGTTAAATTATATTGAGCTCAAGGGATGTATTTGACAAATTAGGTCTTAAAGATCTTAGTCTTATCTCAGGGTTATCTAAAATCAACACTCTAGAGACAATCATGCAGTTCAGATGGAAAGAAAGAAACAAAATTAATCATTAATCAACTATTGACCATTTTCCCTCAAATATCAGTTTGCATTAGAAACTATTAAACAGATATTTCAATTGATTTTAAAAGCATTTTGGAGTTACAAGCATTGCAGGCAGAGCAAACATTTATCCTTTTAATTCAAAATTATTCTTCTATGATTTACAAAGCTTCTGAGTCTTTTCTACCACACTACTCTACAGTTTATCATTGTCCTTGGTCTCATTTGCATATTTCTGCTGGGGGCATTTAAAGCTCTACCTTCACTGGTGAGGTGAAAGGTGTTGATCATTTAGGGGCCCACAGCTGAGGATGGCCCACAAAAATTCCTGCAGGTTGTAAGAAATAATTAAGGAAAGCCCAGACCAATATTCTCTCAGGTGGGGGTGGGGGGGTGGGGTTCCTATCCATGCCTCTGATTGAGCCACTGCAAAGATGAAAAGAAAATCCAATATATACACATCAGTGATACTTACTGCAGTGCAACTTGGTAAACTTCTCAAGGCTATGTCATGTATGGCTAAATTCACAATCACTGCACTTCATATGGATATAGCAGTTAAAGATGCTGTAATTTGGAGGTGGATTGTAAAGACACTTTGTTTTAACTGGTGCTCTCTGGTAAGATTTTTCAATTTCTCATAGGCTATATTTAAAATGAAAAAAGCAGCAGTATAAACAGAAAAGCCAGGCCACTGAAGTTATGTCTCAACCTCCAGTACTGCCTCTAATATATATCAGATTATTAATTATTAAATATTCACCCTGTTTTAAATTTCTGGCTAAATCATATGCTTTTTGTTACATCAGACTATAGGATACAGCACCACATCCAGGTACAAACAATTTGGTCAAAGCTAAAGAGCAGCCGTGTAGGGATTCAAGCATCAGAAGCACCAGCTAGACCATAATCTTACAGCATTTGCACTGCTTTGTCTCTGCTGTTTTCCTAAATTAATGCAAAAAAAGGCAATGTGTCGTTAAAACGTGTTAAATCAGTGACACAGCTATCCGTGGAGTGGCAGTACTCATTATACTGTACCACATCCACACACGGAAAGGCGCTCCCTCTCTCCGTGCCTCTTTTTCTCCGTCACTCTCTCCTCCACCAAATATTTTCCCCAGACCGCACGGTTCATGTATTTCAGAGGGTTTTTTGTCCTGTTGAATTGGAAAATACTTGTTTGACAGGAGAGCGTGTATCTGTTCATTTCTGGTACCTGTTTTCTGTACGTATCGCTTGCAGCTGATGAGAACGCGATGCGGTGAGCAGCATGTCATAGCTGGACACCGCCCCCTGGATGCTAAATAACCAATCACCCGCTGGTATACTCAGCTTCATGGATCAATCGACCAATCAACGCACTGCTCACACAAAAGTCACCTCTTCAACTTCCTAGCGGGAAGCAGCTACCGGGGAACTGTCCACAGGCAGCAGGAATCAGTGGTAAACTATCCTTTTACATATTTTTAATTGTTCTGGGGTCATATTTGATGATGTGCTGCATTAAATAGCCACACAGCAATCCTTCGAAGATCAGACATCGTGTTTTATGTCATCATATGCTTTTAGATTTTCGCGTTAGCCATAACATAAAGCTAAGTTTACTTAGCAATGCAGGTGCAGCTGTTTATGACAGCTGTCAGCCACCTGACATGTTGTTTACCTGTCAAACTCTCTCCCTTTTCGCACAGGTAGATGCAGCAGCTAATCAAAGGAAGATGAGACTATCCCGAGCTGAATATAAAGAGATAGTGAGGTGGACTGAACAACTGAGACCCACACGACAATGTATGAAGATGCTCAAGGAAAGATTTCCAAAGTAAGTGGTTACACACTGAATTTATTTTGTGAGCTTACTTTACATGTGAGGATTTATTGTGTGTAGCCTCTGTAGTTGTGTGTTTATGTGTGACTGAGTGAAAAGACAGAACATCTCTGCATGAGAATCTTTAAACCATACTTTGTACATTATCAATCAAAACATTATGTGTTTGGATTTTAGTAAAATAATTTATACACATGAGAGCAAGTTAAGGTAAATTCAGTGATAACTTTATCATCTGTCTATCCATCAACTCCCCATAGCAACATCATTTATTGCTTTGTCTCTTTTTATCTTTTGATATTAAATATTTATAATCCCATTTAATTCAATTGTTATGATCACTAATTAATTCCATAAAGGTTCCTGCAGAAGCCTTCACCACAGCATTAGCCAATGTTTTGCCATGCAGCGCCTGCACACCCAGAAATCGAAGAGAGAGGTTAATGGTTGTGTTTGCCTTTCTCCTTGACACTGAGGGCCCTCACTTTATTGAACGTAACATGTGTAATCCCCCAAGGCCACCAGGACACCATGGCTGATCCCGTAGAGGTCACTTACAAAGTCGCATGTATTTGGAGCTTCCTACTTCCATTGTGCCCTAATCACCAATCTAGAAGAAGGTATAAGGTCCCCAAAGGGGACTCAGCGGAGCTTCAGCTAACCTTTGTTCTCACTGTCAGCATTTTACAGAATATGTCATGCGTATAAAGTGCATCCAATATCCTGTATGTTTAGGCACCAACACTAGGAGGCCCTTCTCATGTTTATTTTGATTTTCCTTCTCCTTTTGGTTTCCTAATCCAAACTGTCTTTAGCAAACAGTCCGAATGCCAATTTTTCAAAAAGTGGTACTGGTGGGCGTAATAATTAAAGGAAAACACCGGACCGCTTTCATTCCAATAATTCTGCACGATCTCTCTCTCCAGGAGGTGCTGGCTCTTTTGTTTAGTCTTGCTGGTTATTGTTATTATTTCGTTCACCATAACCAATCTTGGGGAGGCCCTTGCTCTTTAAAATCCCTGAGTCTCGTCACTGCGCCTGACAGACAGGCATGGCAGCAGTGTTTTCACAGCCTGCAAAATTATTCTGGTTGTCCAATCAGCTGAGCTGGGCTCTGGAGGGTTAGTGATTGGACTGGCAGGAAATCAGGCTCTTAAGACATAACATATCGACTAGGCCATCCATCATCTCTTAGCATGCGCTCAGGCACGGCAGTCAGCCACCCCCGCCCCACACCCCTCCTGTCCCCTCGGACTGTGTGGGAGCCCTGCCACTGCGTAAATATTGGCCAGGCTGGGGCTGGCAGGGGGGGGCTGGAGAGGGGCTAGGGGTTTGTTGTGGACAGCCCTGCACTGGAGGGGTGGGCAAAAGATTGGTTGGGTTATAATAGTGAGAGATATAGAAAAGACAGGTATCTGGATATTAAATAATTTTGCATCGCACTAGGTGATTTCCAAATAATGTGAGCAATGTTAAGTGAACTGTAGATTCATGTGTTGTCTACCAGTGTCATGGTGGAGTGTATGATAGTTTTTTCGGGGGCATGTGCCATATTTTTGTGACAGAGGACAACTATTATTTTCCTAAGTGATGATTTTAATATATACAGTTTTCTTATATTTTTAAAGTTTTTTTTTTATACTAACATCTGTCCAGTCAATATAAATTCATAATCATCTATAATTGACTGTATGTGAAATGATATCGCAATGATAAGATGGTACCATGTGATCATTTTACAGAATTCTGCAGAATCAATGAAAGTTTTTGCAAATTGTAATTAAATAGCAATAATAAAAATCATATGTGCAAAAACATGGTCTGGTTTTAATATATATAGACATTACATCATTATATAGAACATGAGTTTGATTTTTTCACGGGATCTTCAATATTGTGATATATATTGATCACATAAAAATATTTTTATTACTGTCCTGACATAGATTTTAACTTTATTTCCCAGAATGTATTTATTTATTTGGAATTAAACTATTTGAGTTTCAGTGATGTAGATCAGTAGGAATATCCATTACCCTCTAGGCTCTCAATGCTGTATTGAGTACAAAACCATTTCATAATCATTGCTTTTGATTGGGGAGTAAAAGGGAGGAAAATTTAAACTTTGGACAATTTGATTGTTATAGACCATTTCAAGGTAATTTCCACGGAACGTCTGTCAGTCTTTCTGTTGTCCTATGAGCATGGGTGGTGGGAGGAGAGAGGGAGGGTCCTATAGACAGATAGAAAGAGAGAGATTGTGATGTGGAGTCCCTCATCTGTAACGGCTGCATAACACAGATGTTGGGAGTCATCTGTCAGCCTGGCCTCTCTTGCCGGGCCCGAGCTGCTCTGGGGGGAAAAGAATTGGACACGGTGCTGTCACTTTTTACCCCCACTCACAATGGAGGGACATGCAAATATCAACCCCCATTCTTGCCCTTTCTTCCTTGCCCTCCTCTTAGCCAGCCGTGGTGTCCTGTCTAGTATCTGGACCGTGGCTAGGCATGGAAGGGGTGTGGGAGGACTCATCGCAGGCCGGTGTGGGGAAAAATGTGACATCAGTCCCATCAGGTCCTTCTCTTGCCACATATTAGAATTGGAAATGATGGGCTGCTCTCTGAGGCCTTGCCTAGCTTCCCCCTGGGTCTAGAGGGGACCCCAGTCCTTCCACCCTTTGTCCCTAGAGAGAGTCTGTGTGAGGAGGGCGAGAAAAAGTGGGAGGGAATGTGAGAGTCCTCCGTGTCCTTCTGTGCCATATTATGAATGAATTTGGATGTAATGATTACCCCTCCTCCTTAAAATGCCATTCAGCTCACACCTCATATGGCGTTCACAGTCATGAAAGTTGGAGGGTGTGCAGAAAGGGGCAGATGCCTCTGTTTTGGAAAATGCTTTAAAAAATAAAGTGTGAAGCATCCCTCCCCTCCAAACACAACCACTGCTTCTCTCTCTCTCTTTTACTCTCTCACACACACACACACACACACACACACACACATACATGACCCTGGTGAGGAGTCCCTGAACGTTTTTCGAATCGGGCCCTAATGTGCCGTTTTCATCAGCACTGAGGCGGGCTGCAATATGGTGCTGGGGCTCGCTCTGGGAATATGAATGTTGATTAAGCATGCGTTCAGCCTTTTGAAATTCTGAAGAAGTGTCAGAATAATGGATGTTGAGCAAATGTCAAGCATTTGTTAATTTCTCTGTTATTTGGGGTTTATCTAGCATGATCTTTGGAAGGAAAGCGCGGGGCAGGGTTGTTGTGGCATGTGCCATTGATATGGTGATTTCTTGGCTACAGACACTTTGTTTTTGATGGTAATATCTCGGCTCAGGACGAAGCTTGGGGAGTTGCTCATTGATTATTTATTGTGGCTGTAGTGTTTATCTCTCTTTTTTAACACGCTGGTTAAACCTAAGGATTTGGTAACAGGCAGGATGCATTAAACTAGCAGGCTCTGTACATTTAGTTTAACTTTATATCTCATAACTCAACAAAAGATTATGATTGTTTTTTTTGTTTTTTATTTTAAAAATCTTATATTCATTTATGTCAGCCTATCTTTTACAGCGTAGTTTAAGATTTTGGAAATCCATGTACAGTTTTTATTTGTTGAACATTTTTAGGGTTTATAGTTGTCTTTGACAAAGGTGTCCTAAACACTTGTCAGTATAAGAAGATTGGGAATCTCGGTATAGTTTTAATTTGAGATCAAATAAAGTTTTTGCAAATCAGAAAATGTATCGGACTCCATCAAGTAGTCTAACCACTGTTGTTGACTGTTGCAGTGGCTATACCTGAAAATTCACACGTTTAATTTCACTTCAAAAACATTTTTTAAGGCTCGCCTGGATCAAGGTTTCAAACGGTAAACACAAGCCTTTTCATAATATGATTTTTGGTTTAACTCTGATTTCCACTGTTGTCTCTGCGGAATCAACTGAGTTGCACTGTTGTAGATCTTGTGAAGGTAGAATTCCACAGCTATTTTATAGCCTGGAAGTGGCAATGACATTACCCAGACTGATCTAGTGCAGAGCCTGTGGGGGCAGCCCTGACGGCCTCCAGTGCACGGCCTCACACTTCTGGCTGCCCATATTGAACAAAACACAAACTGGCAGTTGGGGGCTTAGGGGTGCAACCCTTGAAGGCTGAGAGACTGGCAAACTAATTCCACAGCTTTATGTGGTTAGATGAGCATTGGAAGGGTGAAGGGATGAATGAAGTGTAAGCAGAGAGGAGAGATGTAGAAAAAGGAGAAGCTGTGCTGAGTTTACAACTTCATGTCAGGCTAAGGAGTTCATGAATAATAGATGCAATCAATTACTTGATTAGGAAGCACAGGAATGACTACTTCCTCCTCATATCGTAGGGACGTTGTCCAGGCACACTCTATAGATTGTAAAGCCTTCTCGCCTCATTGGGCTAAAAACACTGAGGTAAGCAGCCCGTTGCTCAAGTAAGGTGCGGCTTATAGTGATTCTAAGGGCCATTATCTCGAAGGTTAAAAACTGCGGTTATTGGATCGCTTGACAGGATAAGATGTTTGAATTAGTAGAAGGAAATTATTGACACAGGAATATGAGCTATTGTGTGTAACACCAAGGCATTGTTTGCTTTACTTGGTGTAGAATCACTGTTGTCCCTCAACCCCCCCAGAGCCATACACATACAAGGGAAACCTACAGTGTAGCACAGTGTAGCTGGGCAGCGATGGTAGCGTCTCTCGCCCCAGGTTCTCTTTGCATACTGGGATCAATTGCAAAAGAAGAATGAAACAAATTGTCCAGAATGGTACAAGTTCCGCAGCCACGCTTGGGGGAGTAGGCAATTGGTCAGCGTAATGTGTTTCTTTGCCAGACCAGTGGACGCTCACCACTTGACGGATAACATGGACCTCATTTTCAATTTTCCATGAGAGTCTGCAGAAACAGGAATGACAATAATTACACCATAACAATGGAAACACACCATAATAGTTATACCAAGTTTCGTCACAGAGTGGGTCTTGAAGATCCCAAGCCTTCAGGAGGAATCACAATTAGTGTGGTGATTGTAGGATATTTCCTGCTCTTTTTGCCACCCTTATATAATAGTTCTGACATCTCAGGGCACCTCAGCAGACAGAAATTTTAAAGATTGTAATAAAGTGAAGGGGGCAGCGTAGGGGTGATATTTTTCATCTATTAGGACAATAGTAGGCAGTGAGATGCCCTGTTGTGCTTCTGCTAAAGCCATTTCTGTGCACAGTCCCCTGCAGGCTTTTTAGGTTTTCTACGGCCTTCTGCAGAGAGACGGTTGGGAGGTTGGGGGGGGGGGGGGGGGGGGGGGGTCACTATCAGTAAATTGTAAGTGGACTATGCTCTGCCGAGTTTGGCTTTTGGTGAGTCTTTCTTCAGTTATGTTAAAACAAATATAACGAAACCGCTCATTTGTCAGACTTTACATGCACAAAGTAAAAATCATAATAGAAATGAAAATAACAAAACAATTTCTACAACCACATTAAATGCCATACATGATTGCTGCTGCACTGATGGTAGTAGAAGGCAGTTTTTACTGTTGTTTTGCAGGGGGAAAAAAGTAAAACTAATTTGAACTGTAAACACGTGTGCTCATTGTGCAACTATTTGTTTGAAGCTGTGTGACACACTGAGATTTGTGTTTGTTTCTATCTCTTGTCAAAATACATCACATTTATACATTAACGCATAAAGATATTTTTTCTACGCATTTGTTTTGCTGCTGATGATGGTAGGCATAGCTGAGAAACAGATGTTAGCATTTTGCCTATCAGCATGTGTAATTAGCAGCATTTGCATATCCAGAGTGTTTAACCCACATTCAGCTGTTTTTCACTTTATAAAATATTGATCTATAGGAAAGTAAATGCTTAACATATTATTGTCAGCAGTCTTGCTTGAATGAAGCAAGATGAGACATAAATACAAACTATGCTAGGAAGGCATTAGCTAATAATTATAGCAATAGAGGTATAGATAACAATAGAATGAGGTGTTAAAACCAAGCAATATTTCTATACGGTTTTTAAGAGTGAATCATTTCATCCATGTCATTCCCTTCTCTAAATAGCTTCATTGCCATTAGTAAAAATATGTGCTATGCCTCAATTAGCCAGCTCCATGCCCTGAAGAGTCGCACCATGCAACACTCTCTGCATGCAGATCCACCAAATGCTAAGCACTGTCGCAGCATATGATACCAATGCCATTAGCCAGGTGGCTTTCATTACCTAAATTACAGCTATTGTTTATAATTAATTATTTGTAAATAGGAAGATTCTGAATATAATTGATAGCTTGAATTTCTCCCATCTCCTATTAATTAGGTTGATGTGAATTTCTAGGCTTTTCCCTGTGTTTTTTTTTTTTTTTTTCTTCCTGTATGCTTAAGACACTGATACACTCTGAATGCACAAGAAGATTAGGCAATTCGACACTCAAACTTGAATTTGTCAGATTCATAACCAGTGGATAGCCTAGCTTAATAGAGCCTACAGCACTGACCAGACAGGCATACCAGCTCAGTGACAAAGTGAAAGTCCCTAATTGTTTTTAATTTAATCTGCTGCTTTACTATTTTGGGTGCCAGTGCATATTAATGCTCTGTCTTATGTTGTAAGGAAGGGTAATTAGGTTGAGAGTGAATGATTCCCTAACCACTCTTCTGTCTCCCAGCCTTCTGTTTCCCCATGTTCTAAATTATATCCAAGAGGGAGGGATTTTTATAATTTTTTTTCTTCTCACATAAAGGTCAGTGTAAGGATGAGTTGCCGTGTCACAGATTCTTTTTTTGAAATGAATGTTCAAAGGTGTTCTTTGTTTGCTGTAATAATTTTCAATGACTGAACACTGAACTGAAACCAAACTGGTACGCATCACTGATTCATAAAATACAACCAAGTAGTTTAAGTAAGTAGGACAGGGATTGATGAACTCAGTTGTTTACCATGACATCTTACCAATGCAATAAAAAAAAATAAAAAAAATAAATTAGGCTAATTGTTTATGTACAGATATAGTTGAGACTCATTTCCTATCCTCGGTCATAGCTGAAGAATTGTTTTAGGATTTACTTCCAGAAGAAATTTGTGTCATCTAACAGTTATTTTAAACAAATGACAGTAATATGACCTTCTCTTTTAGGTCCTTAATTGGTCTTTTGGTTCATTTTTCAGTCGTAACTTCATCACAAACAGACAGCTATAGTAATATGATTTTTTTTTTTTTTTTTTAAAAAGGTTGAAAATCTGACCTTATTGTCTTTTACTGTCAACTTTTTGTCATATCACATAACATTATAAACTATTTTACACAGAAACTAAACCTGCTGCTGCTCTAATCATGTGCACATGTCCAAATAAAATACTAATCATCAGCTTTGTTGAAGGCTCAAAAAGACCGATAAAGAACCAGGTTTTGGAATAGTGTTTTTGTATCACTTTATTTTTATAACCGCTGAGCTAGGGTTGAATTCCTCAAATGCTGGTATTATGAGTTAAGGAGGTGGATATATTACAGTGAAAATGTAATGCTACTGTTCAGCAGGCAGATCAGATCCCCATTGTAACACTGCACTTGGCTCCATATTTTAGCATGAAGTGAGCATACTGTGCCCAGGAGAGCACAGGTTGGATATACATTAATGTAAAGTCAGCAATAACTTACTATTAATGTCTGTCAAATGGAAAAAGGAGCATTATACAATATGAGCCCAGTGTAAAACTTGACAGACTCTATAAAATGCAGACAACTCTTGGTTTGGATCCAGGTATCTGCTCTTATCTCTTTACATTGCCCTCATTTTTTATTTTCTTAAAATCTTGTCTTGGTACGTCACTTATTTTCAGCGTATCTCCATGGTGCAGTTTTTTATGTCGGCAAATACTGATTGAGGTAAGAAAGAAAAACAAAAGTCCCCAAAGTTTTTAGTGTTTTTGAAACAGATATGTTTCCTCAGATATTAAGAGCAGTTTATGTCCCTTTAAAGTTAACAGGGTATAGATTTAGCAATTAGGCAGTAATCATGCTCATTATAGAGAGTAATCCATTTAAAGCCTAACAGATGTCTGTTCCAACGGGGGGATCATGATGGTCCCATGCCAACAATAAGGCTGTAATGTTGTTGAAATGCTCAGGTGCAAGGTTGAAGTGTGGAAGAAATTTTTTTCCTCTCTTAAGTGTCCACATGTTGACAGTTGACCATTTAATGGCCCACTTAATTGCAGTGGCCCCATCGTCCCCAAGCATCATTGTAAATTAATGCTGAGGTGGCAGTGTTTTTTTTCTGAGAGCCCCCCCCCCCCCCTTCTTCCCCTTTACTTCAAACATTTGGTCCTTCTCCGTTGTGACTGTAACTTTGTAGTTGACGAGACTCATCTGTGTGATGGGGTGAGAGCCCTGGAGAGTTTGAATATTTGAGAATTAGCTGTTCTCCAGCCAGAGCAGTAAAACTGTTTTAAATCTGGCGTCTGGATAACCCAAGATGACGTCTTTGGTGGGGTAAGTCATTATAAAGTGCTGAACTATTCCAGTGGTTGAATGCTTTTATTAAGATATGGTCACAGTCTGAGACTCCAGACACAAATCAGTGTTTGAGATTCCTTTGGCTTTGTTTACATGTCACGTGGTTATTTCATGGTTTATAGTGATTGATGTTGAAGGCCTATGTGGACTCAATATTTCAATGCAGATTGGAAGCATCGGCTTCTTGTCAGTATTTACATACCATTCTCAGGTGACTTGTAACGAAAAGTCCATTAAATTTAACAATCAAGTGTACTGAGAGCAGTACATGGAGACACAGCACCACTGGAGACCATCACAGAGCAGTTTGTATGTGTGTGCATGCTTCAACTGCATTCATATGTATTTTTGTTTTTTTTCATATCCAAGGTGGAGGTGTGTACCATCCAATTAGAGTAATATCTGTCACCACTTTAAATATCTTCAACTCAAAGGATACTGTGGGGGTTGGGGAGGGATATCGAGGGGGCTGTGAGTCCCCGTCTGGAGCTGCCTGTTTTCCAGGTTTGCCTCTCTGCCAGGTGTTTGACATTGACTGGAGCTGGAGATGAATGTAGCTTATGGCAACCCATGGAATTGACCGACTCCTGGGAGTCCCAGCTTCCTGCAGTGAAAGTTTCCATTTTCAAAGCCCATCAGTTGCAGTGGGAGGGCTCCCGAATGGCCCATATGCCAGCCCAGCACTGGAAGTGAAGCAGGAAAACTTTCTCCTATCTGTGTATTGCTACAACACTCACACAAACAAATCCAGACACTCACAGCGGTCATCTCCCTGCCGATCCAGAGAGTGTAATTGCCAGTGAATGCAGTGTTTCCCTCAGCAAATGGACATGAACCCTATCAGTTATTTACGTGAACGTCATTCATTTCTCTCCGATTTTTCCATGTTTAGTTTGGCCATGAGTTCTTTCCTTTTGTATAGTTTCACAACAGCAGAAACAGCACTTCAATTAAGAACAATTTAGCTCCCAGCATTCTTCCAGGCGAAAAAGGGAGAGAGAAGAAATAGTGCGTATGAATGAGTGAAAGAAAAAAAAAAAAACACAGGCTATATTTTTCTCATCTCTCATACCACACGCAAACTCCCCCTTTCTCACACCCCCACGCCATCGTGGCAGGAATCCTTTGTCAGAGGTGTTCATCTGGAACAACTTTGCCACACTTGTTTTCATGTTCTTTTAGATTACAGGGCAGCTGGCCCCAGCTTTGAAGCTCCCCCTCTCCCTTTGTCTCTGTGCAATGCACTCTGGTAATTAACTTTGTCCTTCTTTTATTTGTTCCAGTCACTCGCAGTCCACTCTTCTGAGCATCTTCTCCCTGGAGTACCAGGTTAGAAGTTTTCTTCCTTTGTGAGCCCTGACAGGTGCCTAATTGAATGATGAATGTCCCTTTATTTCTTTGTAATTGAACTGCCAGCTCTCTGATTGGTTTGGAGGATGCCCCCCCACCATATCCCCGTTTATTTCACCCCCCCACCCCCAACTCCTCTCTCCCACCACCACCTCCACCCCCCTCCTCCTCCTCCCCACGTTCACGTTGAGAGCCCTTGCCTGCCTGAGCCTCAGTGGATGTCTGCCAAGCCTTCCCATCCATCTGTCTAATAACATCTAGCCCCTGCTTATTTGGTGGACCTGTAATAAATTATGCTAAACCATTATTATTCTGACAATAATAATTTCCCCGTGTAGTGCGGCTGCGTGTGCTAAATGTTTGCTGACTCGCACTGTCACTGCTGCTTTCCACGGCTGACAGCGGATGATGATAAATGGCCGCTGCCGCCAGTGGCAGAAGGCAGCACAGGCAGAAAATGGAGTCATTTATCATCCCCCTGACAGGTGTCAGTCACACTGCCTGTCTCTGCGGAATTACATTTTTTTTCTGTGTGTAGTAGTTTTTAAATAAGTTGTTTTTTAACCAATGCTCTTCCTCTTTTATCCCCATGTCCTCCTCCTTCTCAGCAAAGATGGCAATTGAATTGCATGGAAATGTCAGGGTGTGGAATGTGGAATAGGGTCATTGTTTGATGGAAAAAAAGGGGAAATGAATACAAGGTTTGAGTCAGGGGGATGGAGGTGGATATGGGGTGGGGGTTTTGAACAAGGTTGCCTCGGCACACTTTGACCCCCAGCAAACTTATTGAAATTAAATTACTGTGACCTAAGATCTCTTACACTTGTTCATATACAATAGGGCATGAAAGAGGAGCCAAGGCTGAACAGGCTGAACATTTTGGGCTGAAAAAATGCTTTTGCCTCCTCACAGTTTTGTATGGAAATCATCCTTGTTTGTTATAATTATTATTATTATTGTGATTATCATTATTATTATTATTACATCTGTGATCTCTTTGTGACAGAAACGAACCAAAAGAACGATCTCAAGACACCATGCACCAGATGTTATTGAAAGCCACTACCAAAGGTACTACATTACTTTGTATTGTATTGCTTTATTGCTCTTCTCTCTTCTGTCTAGTACTCTATGTTTATCTTCCTCTCATCTCTATCACTGTTTTTTTTTTATCTGTCTCCCACTCTTGTGTGTTCTCTTTGTCTGACTGTGGAAGGGACTTGCCAAAGTCACATGAGAGTAGGTGGGCCACCATGACAGATATAATCTCCTCCAAACAAATCACCACCCTCAGGATTCATTCCAGACCTCCACTTGCACCTGCTAAACTAAAGCTCTGTTCTCCATGTCAAATTGAAAGAAAAATAAATAAATAACCAGCCATTGGGCATTTGCCTTACACGGGCTTATGATGGGATGATTATCTGTAATTCAATGAATATGGATAAATTAAAAAAGAAAAAAGAAAAGAAAGAAAAACAGACTGTAGGGGGGAAAGCCTCTTTGCATATTGCAATTAGCCTTTATCTAGCTTATTAGGCCATTGTTCAGGGGGAAGCAAGGCTGGATAATGCACTTCTAATCCACTTACAACAACAAACCTCAGAGATGATCTGGGTAAGATCTGAGGGGAGCTGCAGTTTTAGCTGGCGAGGGAAAAAAGACTTTTTGGGCGGCAGGGGTTAACTAACTATCATATGCTTGTCTGGCTTCAAGGAAATTTGAAGCCCTTCAAGCAGTGCTGTTTTAACCGCACCGAGCCTGCCATATGCCACCTAGGGCAAAGTCATCAGGGACATTAGCATGTCTTGGCTAGCCTGGTCTAGTCCCCTCTACCCTTCTGTCTGCCTTTGTGGGCCATGTTTTCTCCTTTTTTTTTTTCACTGCTGTTGTTCTTTGTTATAATGAAGGTATCTAAGTGAAGTCAAGGCACATCCCACTGCTCCCGTCCTGCTGGAGTTGGCCAATGAGGTAATGGCGTAACCTTTACTTATTTTTCCTTTTTTTTTTTTCTTTTTTAACCTTTGAAAAAAAATCCCTTCAACTGATGCTTGCTTTTTTCTATGGATAGATGGAAGTTGGCTGCAGTTTTTGATTTTTTTTTCTCTCCCCTCGTCTGTTAGTCATTATCAAAATTGGTAAAATAGTCTGCTTCATTATCAATTATTTGATGTAATTAACTCTCACCTCCATTAAGCAGATGTGAAAATACTTTTTGTGTTTTATTATGCAATTTCCCAAATTGCAGAGTTGCTGCAAACTGCGGACAGGTGAGGACAGGGTCATTGGTTAATTCCTCTCTTCATCACTTCATCAGTTTGTTTACTTTAGGAGGTCACTGTTGGATTTGTGCTCCAGTTGATATAGTAGCAATTGTAAAAATACATATAATTATATGTGAATTTAAATCCAATATATTAAGTAGTACGGAATTCAAATAGTAAATGGTGGGTGTTTGTGTGCTTGTTATAAAATAGCCTGATGCTTCAAGCACTTAAATTATTCACTTGACCAAGTTTCTGCATTTCACATTAGTGAAAAGTAATCTACTCAGAGGCCCCTAGTGTTTCTTACATTCTGTACCTAGTCAGTAAATTATCGTTTCCATTAGGATAATACCAAAGAATCAATCTAGTTCCTACTCAGTGAAGTTGAATTAGCGGAATTACTATAGAATTGATGCAGTACATTTTAGATTGTCACTGGATTTTACATGATACTGAAATTCTTGCATTTTTAATTTATGTATGATTTGAATACATTGTTACTCTAGCGGTTCCCTCTTATTTTGATTGTTAGAATGGGCTGTGTAACCTTTTTAAAAACATTTAAATGCACATTTAAATTTTTATTGGTGCTCACACCAGGCAGTGAGATTTGAGGGTTTCTTCTTCTAAAATAAGAGTAGTTCACATGCATCAGTGGCACTTCAAAGCTCACTGCCATTATTCATTCTCCCATTTAATTGACACATGATTTTTTTTCTCCAAAGGATTAAATTCAGCTCAGAGATAACTGTCTATGAACCATTTAACTGTCATTTTAATATGCTACTTAACATTTAAACCAAGCACTCATGGTCTCCCAGATCACTAATTGATGTAGTTTCATCCCTTTATGAGACAATATATCTCCAACAGAGGGAAATGATTAACAATGATGAAAACTATTCATGGATTTCCTTTTTTGCCCCCCAGAAAAAATCCATGAATGAAGGTTCAAAACTCACCATTTTCTGTTTTTTGCGTGGTTTATATGGATCTTTATGTAAAGGTTACTTACACATACAATCTTAAGACCAGGTGCAGTTATGCTGTGTTGTATGTGACACCCCTTAGCTTTGGGGGCTAATAAAAACCAGAATTCTACTGAACAATAATTATTTTCAGCTTGAATTCAAGGCTCTGTGAATCTTAGTCACATGTTAAAACTCATGAAGTGCTGCAGTCTGACTTGAGAATGGAGATGGACTCATGATTAATATGAAAATTAGGGAGACGCAAGTACCTGAACTAATCAGGTGGTCCTTATTCAGCCTCGGCCAGTGTTGGTAATGTTGCCATTTTTCATGTGTCAGCCCTGATGCAGGTTACCAGGAATCTGATGCTCTCTCGTTTTCCAAAGGTGTGAATGGAGAGCAGGCCAATAAGCACAAAGAGGAAGGAACTGAGAGGGGAGAAGACGGAGAGAGAAAATGAGGAGGGTTAGGGAGAGGAGAGAGAACTAGCTGCAGGCTACAAATGCTAAGTTTGAATTGCTATCAGAGGTCTTAATGAAGATATAAACTCTGTGCTCACCCCTTAATTATTATAGACACGTTTGGCCTTTTTTTTTTTTTTTTTTTTTTTTATACAAGCTGCCTTCTTAGTGCAATATTATGGAGATGTTAACAAATACTACTGCGGGTAAAAAGACATTGTTTAGACAGAAGCCTCTCTGCTTCCAGCGTTACCAGGAAGCATCAGAGAAAAGATGAAACACACCATTCTCACTACAGGCTGAGGGCAAATTCACTTTTGGTCCCCAATTATGCTAACAAGAGAAAAAAATGATCTTTGGCTGCAAGTACGTTGTGTTTCATAACAAGCTGGCTAGGAATGGCAAAGTCTTCAAGCCATGTTTTAATTCCCTCCTTACTGAGGAGGCTGTGAAATTTAGTAGTGAATGACTTAATGTGTCTTCTTATTTGCAGCATATATATTGTTTAAACAAAGGTCAAATGCAATGCTTGAAAAAAATAATTTTGCTCCATACGCCTAGTTTACCTTTAAAGCTTGTACATGCATCCATACATTTTACGATTACTGTTCATTTAAATAAATAATTGTCACAGGCCTAGTGTAGGCCTTTAAAATTGCCATTATGATATTACCACTTGAATAATATTACTTTTTTTTTTGAGTGGGAAGGCATTGTGATAGGAATGTGGTCAGGTAGACAACTTCAGTCATTAGTGCTCCCTTACCTGTCAGGGCTTCTCCCTGCTCTCAAACCAAAAACATTGCACACCTCTCAAGGTGTCTTTGTGTTCAAAGAGTGCTGCAGCCATAGGTTCTATCCTTCCTATTAAGGACTGCATTCCCACAGTCCCTCCGGTATGTCCTGTTGGTTCCTGCAGTTTTGCCTTGGTGATCATTCTATGATTAAAGCTCTCCATTGTCTCTAGTCTGGGCATAGTGTGTGCTGCTTTTTTCATACAAGATGAGAGAGCACAGTTGTCCGTTTGACAGAGGCAAAGGCAATTCAGCTTGGCTGCGTAATAGGCGATCTCTTGTTCCTGTGGGAAAGGTTTTTGCAAAGGAAGGCTTTCAAAGACCAATTTGCACAGGGATTGTCGAAAGTTGGGTCAAGGTTTGAAAACGTAATAATATCATTACAATCATTATTATCTATGTGACATCAGCCAAAGTTAGACTGGCTGAGTAATTTTAGTGCCATATTCTTAGGCTCTTTGAAATATGTCCGTACTTCCAGCTAGGTGCGTGAGATTTAGTCTAATGGTTTGTAAATGGAGCAGTTCTCCAGAGAGGAATAACAATTCCACTATACCTGTGTTTTGAAGCTGCATTAAGTCCCCACTGACGCCATACCCTGTTTTTTATTAAAGCTAATTCTCTTTTTTTGGTTTTCAATCTATGTAAAGGTGGATCTGTCTCCTGCACTGATGGCTCGTATCATCCTGGACAGGTTCCTTCAGGACCTGGAGGGTGGAATGCGTGAGTAACACTTTCCCATTTCCCCACTCTGTGCTTTCTATCATCCCCCCATCAGTCTTAATTGTAGCACTTTGTCTTTTGAATCTCTTTCTGTTTGAGCCCCAATTCCAGCTCTAGCTGCTGTATTTTCAGCCTGTCCAAGCCTAATGAGAGACAGACCACATTTAGTAGTAGCTGCATCCCAGGGCACATGACTGGCAATTAAGCACTGGGAGGACCACCCACCTCTCAACTGCAGTGTGGATCAATGCTAGCTCACCTCATCAGTGTTATTTATAACGCCCCTGATTTCTCCCCTTACCCTCCTTCATCCCCCAATGCATCCATCTACTTCCTACCTTCTCTTCTTCTTCCCTCATCCCCTTCTCCTTCTCTGTCCCTACTGGGGCCGGCTGAGGAAATTGACTTGAGGAAAAGTATGGCAGAAAAAGCAAACCATTCCTCAGTAGCGCTGATGGACACGATGTGGGAGAACAAAATTCCAGACGCAAATATTTTTTTAAACATGTCAAAGACACTGTCCAGAAATTGTGTCCATTCTGATTAGTATCTTTTTCTGTGATATTGGCATAATTTGCAGTTACACCTTTTTGCATGTAATATTTGTTTATTCCATTTCTTTTTCTTTCTTCTTTCTATTTTCTCACTCTGGGATTCCCAATATTATATGCACACATGGTTCACTGTCATTTCAAAAGGCATATCCCAAGTATTGGGTGTGAGTGTGTAGTCAGTAGTCAGTGCTTTGAGAGTGAATCGCATGATGTCAAAAAGACGTGCTTCCAATTTAATCAAGAAAGAGATTAAAGTGGATGTGTGTTATTTTCAACTTCGCCACAGCACAGCCATTTGTCAAAGTCAAAGATGTGATTGCTTTGGACCCACCGTTATCCGCTGCCTGTCAAAATACTAGTCTGAGCAGCTTGTAGAACAGGGCATCCATCCAGGAGAAGCACTCCGTTTCAGATAATAGCACGCTGTGCTCCAACCCCCCCCCCCCACCATCTCCATACAGTGAAAACATGCTTTATTATTGCTCCGAATAGATTTGTAGCAGATGAAACTTCCTGGATGATTGTTGTTTAATTTCAAAACAGTGTTGTAACCATGCAGCATCCCAGTGTTTGCAGGCTGGTGAGTAATGTCATGGTCGTGGTTCTTGTCGTAGAAAGTGATTTCACAGAGTCTAGATGGCTTTTACAGGATAATCAGAGATTCATAACAGCCTAACTAAGGACACATGCTGTGACAAAAATGCTTTGATTTAGATCAGATTTAAAATTCACTTAAATTCTTATCTGGTAAAATAATTTGACTGCTATCTGCTATATGAGTATGAAATGTTTTCAAATGAAGATGTCATTATGCTGTACCTTTGCACTGTTGCCAGTTGTAAAGTCAAGGACTGTGAGGGTGACTTCTGTTTTGAAAGAGCTTCCCTGCAATCTCCTCATGACCTGCTTGGCCTTTACAAATGAATTGCTGCACACATGGGCTGCACGGTCAGATCGTCCAATCTCCCTGTGTGTATATTAGACTCCATTAATGTGTTTCCATTATGAAACAATGCAAGGATAATTGTCTTTGCTGGCAATTAGCTAACAGGTTGGTTCAGTGCTATTGGCAGGCGTATCTGTCATGCCCCCCCTACCAGCCCCAGAGTGCGCTCCAGTGTGCATGTGTGCGTATTTGTGTGTTTTTTGTCAGACTCCAGAGGGAGGGCAGGCAGGCGCACTGCAAAGATCAATAGACTTCTATATAAGGGACATTACCCCCAACTGGGTGAGTGGCTTGCCTTTGCCTAGCACCATCGTTTTTTTATTCCCTTTCTCTCTCCCTTTGCATTTAAGAGACACAGGAATGGGGCCTTTGGGACTGTGGAATATATGTACAATCACTAGTGCTGGATCAATACAGAGTTTTAAATTGTTTTCTGTCCCTTCCTTGTTTTGTTTTGCTCGCTTGTTGTTGTGTCCCCCCCCCTCCCCTCCCTCCCTCCCACTAGCTACACACACCACCACCACACCTCAACATGACGACACCAACAACGAGCTGCCTCCCCCTCTCCTTGCAGCAAAAGTATTGGCGAGAGCATCAGTCAAGCCGAATGAAAGACTATCTGGTGGCGCTTGTAAATAAATCAATACATTCAAAGCAGTTTTATCACGTATTGAATATGATATCAACATCCATAATGCTCCTTGTCTCATGAAAACGGACTGGGCAGTAGGGGAGGAAAGGTCACATGTGCATTTTTCACTGTTTATATCCACTATTTTCTGCACTATGTATAATTTTGGGAAATATAGTGCAATTTGCACCACTTGAGACAGTGTATAGCTCAGAATTCCTTTCAGGCTTGTTTGATTTTATGGACTAATGCCCATAAAAGTAGGGGTTGTGAATGTGACAATTTAATTTACAAGCACATGTAAGGCAAGTTCTCATTACAGATTTATCTTTTTATCTTCTTTTCCTTTATTTTTCAATTTTCTTGGTCAAAAAAGTGTCCATTATAAGTTACTGGTCCGGGGCCTCAAATGATATCATTAAACTGACTATTTGTATGTACTCAAATTGCTTTAAAAATTTCTGCACGTTATATATTTGAATTAATAATTAATTTAATTCAATAATTTATGTAACATATGTATATGTATGTAATATAATTTATGAATTATATTTAATGATGAAGTTAAATTGAATCAAATTGAAATTGAAGTTTTTTTTCTTACAGTTGTAAGCAATTTTGATTTAAAATGATACAAAAAGGCTGGAACAAGCAAGTGTTTTACTTATTATCACAACAAATTACTTGAAAGTGATTGTTGAAAAAGTTGAATTAAGCTAATATCACTGAAATGCAATGAAGTCGGGGATCAAAATAATGACGTAATTGATGTAAAAAAAGTATATTTTAAAATTGTCAAAATGTTTACATTGACACAAATAATGTTTGATATGGACACATATCATAGAATGGATTAAACCTACATCATGTGTACACACTGCATGTCTCAGCCTCCTGGTAAGTTCTATAAATGGTCAAATTACATCGTAAATAGCCATATTGTCATTCCAACTCTACCTCTCAGAAGTCACTAACAGAAACATTGGGGGAGCTCCTGCTCTTTCTTTTCCCCTTCCTGCTATCTCTTCATCTTTCTCTCTATTCCTCCTTTGACAGGAGTTGATGTGCCTCTAGATTTAGACATACTTTTTTTGAGGAGGCAATTTTGCTAGCTATTTGACCTTTTCCATTTTCCCAAGGCCCAGCTCCAGATTAGATTGCTGCTCCATGTTTTGTAACTATGTGATTCGACCGCCTTTAAGATTTATTGTCACATTCCTTTACAGAAGCCTTGTACGCAAGGTTATAAATGTCCTGTGTTTGATGTTAACACTGTGAGAATGTTAGCGTCTCCTATGATCCTGTGGTTCCTTGACAGAATTCATAATGGCTTCAGTGTTTTGCAGATCAGACGTGTTGATAACTGATATTGTATTATGTTCTATCCAGTAAAATCTCAACTTAGTATCCACTATGATTGTTATGGTTCCTCCTCTCTTGTCTTCAAGTGCTCCTCTCCTCTCTCCCTCACCTCTCTACTGTGGTGGAGCCGATGTGTATATGCAGCCTTTTTCTCAAATAATGAGAGCAAGGGCACTTCATTAGCAAGAAGGGAGGGAGTGAGGAGGCGAAGGCAGCATGAGTGTTTCTGTGCGGTTCTGTATGCATGCAAGGGGTGGGTGCAAGGGAGGTAAGCAGCAGCGTGGCACTTCACTTGACAAGTATACTAATTACTCCTTTTCAGCAGAGAAGCTCCAGTCAGCCTCTGCCACAGTCTAATGGCCTGACCTAGGAAGCCTCTCTTCATAGCAGCACCTCCCCAGATCTACTATTACTACTGCTACACACACACACACACACACACACACACACACACACACACACACACACACACACACACACACACACACACACACACACACACACACACAGAGAAATGTAGAGTCTCATCTCACCGCTATCAGGGAGAATCAGGTGGAAGCAGATCAGTTCTGCCCCAGTAACCTCTTCAGGGACTGGGCTCCTCCTGCACAGGAGATACCACCTCATATCATCAACTAGCACGTACACACTACCACAGATATCTTAAAAAAAAAAAAAACCCACAGATTTTTTTCCCCCCTTTCTCTCATCTCCCACTCTCTCTCTCTCTCTCTCTCTCTGTTTCCCATCTTCTGTTTTTTTCAATACGGGAGGATAAATTTAAAAGGAGTAAATTGGAAAATCAAATGAGGGCTTTAGGCAGCCGCAGAGATTTGCAGAGCTGTCGGCCAGCGTCGGAGAGCCTCATCCATCATGTCCCACAAGTAGTCAATTCCTCTAGTATCTGTAAATGTTTTCAGATATTAGCCAATTTATATGCTCCGAGATTCATCATGGAAAATCAGCTTTAGCGGCGCACATTATCAGGACCTGTCTCTCCCTTGCTCCATGAAGTTTGATGAACGAGTGCCCCTCCACAGCTCAATGGCTTGTGCATGGGGAGTGTGGGTGGAAGGGGGACATATAGAGGAAATGGGTAGCAACCCCCCCCCACCCCCACCCCCCCCACCCATGGACAAAAGTGGGTTTTTTAATTAATAAACAAACTTGCAGAGGAGCTCATCAGTGTCAGGGGCAATAACAATCGTCATCCGTTACTGTTTATTACGGTCCTCCCTCAACAAATGTTGCTATCTAATGAGGTTTCTCAACATTTTTTTGTGTTTGAGATAATGACTTTTTCACCCTAGTGGAGAAAGGAAGAGTAGTTACAAATGACACAAGTAAGCAATGAAAAATCAAGCCAAGGTGATGTTGCTGTTACCTTGCTTTATATAGTTTATCTTGTTTCAGAATTGCATATGAAAACAGGCTTGTGATTTGTTTACACTGGTTGTTTTCTTTAGCAAATCCCAATGGAGGCGTAGCGTTTCACATCTATTATTCTCCTCTTCTCTGTTCTTTCTTTTCAGATGTTGACGATGTGATACGGTACCTTAGTCAGAATTTATACCAACATGGGACAATTACAGTAAATTTGGCGAATGTTTACAAGGTGCAAAGTCGTGCTGCAGGGCTTTGTTCTCTGTGTCTGGTGTTCTTCAGATTATGCTTTTTATTTTCCTGCATGTGTTTTATGTGTGCGTCTGTGTGTGCCTTTGGAGTGTGTATTTAAAGAGCAGGGAGTGTGTGTGTGTGTGTGGCAGAGAGGAGCTCAGGGTGTCATAGAGGAGTCTTGCCGTGCAAGGCGGGGGCGTCTTTAATAAATGTATGCTGATGTTGGAGGCTGCAACGATGCGAGGGATGCTAGGGCCCTGTTGTTATTTACTGCTGTGTTTGTGCACAGCAGCGAATCCTGGGCCTGCAAATGGCATTACAGCCAGTGATGAATGAGCATTAGGGTAAACTCATTTTAAAAGCATCCTGATTTATTAGCGGACTGGCCCTCCATTTTCATCAGGTCAATGCTTGGCTGAAATTCCACAATGTCAGCGCCAAGGTCACCTTTTTATGGCTATTTTTAACCCCATTGCTCAAAAAGAGCAGGAGAAAGGGATCCTGTCACTTATTATGGCCATCTACCAAAAATATCAAAGGGCTTGAGAGGCATGGAGAGAGAGAGAAGTCTAGTCCTGGAAGTCTGTGTTTGTGTGTGTTATGTGAGAGACCAAAATGTGTTGGTGGTCAACCTCCAATTATGAGCACTAGTAAGACAAGAGCTTTAATGGCTGCCGTTTGCCTTCGGGGAGGTTTATTACACACTACTGTTTTGCAGAAGCAGCGTCAAATCTATAAAACGACCATTAGGAAGAGGGAAAAAATCAATCAAAATGCCATTAAAGTGGAATAAGTTGCCAATATTGCTGATGTGGTTGCAGGTCCTTTGATTTTCCTTCAGATTATTAGGCACAGTCGAGTAGTGACTTTGTTAAGGGAAACCAGTGTTGTTGGGGAGTAATATGTCTCCTGGCTTCATAAAGTTTGCTGCCTCATATTTCCCGCTTTATTGATTATCCATTATCATTTGTCATGAGGTGTCCTAACTCAAGGGGAAAATATAACCCTCTTTCTTCACCGCCGCCTGCACCGCACAGGAGCATGGTATGGATCTGCGTGTGAAGGTACCAATCTCTGAGAAAAATGAGCAAAGAAATAAAGCACAGCCCTGTGCCTTGCAGCTCTAAGAGGGAGTGCTGGGTTATGGGGTGGGCTGGGGGAGTACCGTAGCTGGGAGAGGCTGGAACAGAAAGGAGGTAGCAAAAAAAAAAAAAAAAAAAAAGAGGTGGCAGAGAAAGATGGAGACAAAGAAGAAGAAACAGAAAGAAAGGAGGGAGCGCTGAATGTGCTTTGTTCTTCTTCCACCCTCATCATAAGGTCGATGAGGGATCGCAGCACTATTTGTCCTCTCTGTGATAAGGAGTAATGCCTATGAAAGAGATGCAAAGGGCAAGGCAGAACAGAACAGAACTTCAGGGTTTTTAAATGTTCTTCTAAACGCCGCCGTATTAATGAAATTAATTTAATAGACGCCTAATGATCCAGTTAGCGTCTGTAAGTGTACACCCAAGTCCTTTTTAAATTGATCCTTTTTCATTTGCGGTTTTTAACTCACATTTTTATAAATCTCCAAATAAAGCTGTCTTGTGTTTAATAGCTATATACTGTGCATAGCTTTCTAGATGAGTTTGGGAATCTCGGTGCAGTGTTGGTACAGGCACCATCCATGCCTGAGATGTGAATAGAAACATTCCTTGTATTGTCTGTATTGCCTGCAAGTCTGTCAGGACCATGTGTATATATATCACTAAAATGGCGTGCCTCAACCATTTCGTCACACAATGATACAATCCATTTAATCCCGATCTTTTTAAGAAATGATTTAAGGAATTTTTTTGCTGTTGCAGTAGCAGCGAATCAATCCAGCAGGCTTTCCTTTTCTGATTTATAATGTTAGTAGAGCAAGAATGGGGATGAGAGATGCAGAATAGTCAGCGTTCATAACATAGATAAACTACATGGGGCTCCTGTGCTCTGGACTGAAACATTTATCTATAGAAAATCTGTGTAGACACCAAGCAGCCATCTAATGGACTAGTGTGAAAATACTGCACTAACAGTGGCGTGGTGAATTATAGCCTGTCATACCTGTCTTGTGTCTCTATATTTTAATTGTTTGCTTTTGCAGCAATTAGAATTTTGCCTTTTAAATTTGTAGGACATTAGACAAACTCTCATGTGTGTTTGCCTAATAGTATTTGTTTCTCTCCTTTTCTTGTCTTTCTTGTCAGCCTCTAAAACAGTCGTCAACAGCATGCTTAAGGAGCCATCGCTGATTCCAGACCAGATTTTGGCCAATAACATCTACCAAGTAAGTGTTTTAAATTTTAACCAGTATAGGAAATCACTTAAATTGTTTGCCTTCATGGAATGACATGTACGTTTTAATTTGAAATTTAGGTAATTTTATAAAGTTTGTAGCCCTACCCTTTTCCATGTAACAAATCTGCTGCTTATGTACAGTGAGTTTTTAAATGTAGCACCTGGCTGACAGACAGCATCAGCCGCTCATGTTTGCTGATGAGGTCACGTGAGAGCCGGCGGTCATGCCTGCCAATCTGCCAGCATCTCCTGTGTTTTCTCCTTTCCCAGCACTGCATGGGCTTCCTTCCCTTCCCCTCGCACCCCCCACCCCCACGCCGCCACCGCCCACTCCCCCTCCAACCCACCCACCCTTTTCGCACACCATAATATTTCTTCCCCCTCTTTTTCAGTGCACAATAAATGACTGCTGTTATGGACCGCTGGTAGACTGCATCAAACAGTATCCTATCCCATAAAATTTTAAGCCTGAAATTGACGAGGAGCTATTGAAGGGGATGAGATGTGTCTGGCTTCACCTGACATAAAAGTTCTGCTTCACAGAGGAAGTGTTTCATTCTGCCTGCCATCCCACTATCACCGATACAGGGGCTGGAAGGTGATGGAGGAAAGAGGAGGAGGAGAGGATAGACTGATCTAAATGCATCTCCATGTGCATGCAGTGGATCAGACCCAATGTTCTATGATACAAAAAAAATTAGCATTCATAAGCCTCATGGTGGTTGATCTATTCTTCTTTTGTTTGGTGTTTTATTTAGCCCAGATGATTTGAAATTTTATGTTCATTACTGTATTTTGTTCTGATAATTCTCCTGCTGTTCAGCACCACGGAGAGTTCATCAGTCCAACTTTAATTATTAATTTTGATTGCACATTGGTTTTATTTTATTTATTCATTATGCAATTGTACTGCTTTAGTTCCCGGTGTTTCCTCCTCCCTTTCTTTTCCCAGCTTCAAATACCCTCTCTATAGCCTTGACTATAGGGGCAGAATTGGAGTCCAGGCTATTTAGGGGCAAGCAGCTGGTTAGCAGACCAACTATTTCCTGGGGGAGGAGACTTATTTGAATGAGTCTACACGTGTATGTCTGTATGGTACTGTGTCTGTCCAGAATTTGGTGTGTGGTGGGGCTTGGTTGTTCTCTTCATAGCCAGTGAACCCTGTCCCATCCTGCCCTCCCTCCACCTCCCCCTTTTACCTTTCTTTGACCGTCCTCGTCATTGTCAACTTAGAGTCAGTCACTCCGCTACACAGAGTTCATGGGAACTGCCCCACTACTATCTGCTTTCAAAGAGCTCCATCCACACATAAGAGGGGTAGCTCTTAATGCATGTGTATCAGTCAGGAGATGCATTTATTAGAAGCCATTTTGAGTGATTAGTGTTTGTTGGGAAGTACAATACCCTTAGAACTTTTCTCTTGATCTCTTTGAGTAGGCAAGTTATGCATATATGATACCCACTCTTTCTGTGGCATCAAGCATCATGCATCCTGATGCAAAATGGCATCTATTCTATAAAAGCATTTTTCTTCAAAGATCTTAGAGGAATGAGTGGAGCAGCTAGTCCGGGCACTCTAAGCATTTTGCCAAATTGGCATTTGTTTCGTCTTCCTCATTTACGTAATGCACTTTGGAGATTTCTTGTGAAAGCAGATTAAGGTCGACCTGAAAAGTCTGACTGTGCTCTCGCTATACATCGACATGAAGAGAAGTGGCTTTCACTTTGCATAGTAAGCCAATAGAGGAGAAAGGCAGATTCTTAACTTGATCTGATATTGGCATACACAAGCACAGTTGAGCTTGCATCACCTCATATTTGTGCATTTATGTTGTCACCTTATACATTTACCTGAAAGCTATAGGTACTAGTTATTTTGCAGATTGTGATCCACACAAGTCATAACTGCTTCTGAGACCATGATCATTTGTTCAGAGAAAAAAAAAACCCATTATTTTCTTTAAAAAAAAAAAAGAGAAAAACATCTGCCAGTGTAGTGGGAATGTTTCAGCCTATTATGAATGTCTATCAACTTGTTTGAAGAACTGCATAAAATTAACTTTTTGAAACATAAGATAAGATGCATAACAATTATTCTTATGTATCTTACCTTATGTTTCAGATACAGACGCACTTTATTTTCTTGAATAGTTTTAAACAAATTGTTGTATAACTACTCACCACTAGAAAATACTGCTGTTTCTCTACTGTACATGTGGAATCCTTGACTCTATTCTCAGCACTATTGGCCAAGAGCATGAGGTGCTACTCTGTGACAAACTGAAGGAGAGGAACCTTTCCTTTCTGGGTAAGCCAATTCTTGACCTTCTCATCGCATGTTTCAAGTCACTTTGGCCATGGCAGTGTTGCCTTTTGTGTAAGCTCAGTAAAGGAAGACCTGGACTTGACTGATGCAGTGGATGTTATCTCTTATTGATTTGGACCCAGGAGCTGTTATCAAATATCCTTGGATGTTTATGCACCAGCCTACAATGAATATTTAAAGAATAAAAGCTTCAAAGGTAGCCCTTAATGTTTCATTAGTCGGAATGCTTTGTCATCTCAGGTTACTGCTGAGTAATTTATTTATTTTCAAAAATGGATGAAATAGGCTTGTTTCTGTTAACATGAACACAAATGATACGATAATGCCATTAAGGGGATTCCTAATTTGCAATAGGTTTTGCCGATATTACATGTTGAGAAACTCACAACAGGGTGGCGATTTCTAGTATTTGAATCAGTTTTATTTTTGTAATCTTTTGTAGTATATTTTCCAAACAACATTGGCTTGTTCCAACAAGACCCCATTTATCCCATCATCACCATCCCATCACCATCCCCTAGGTCAGATGACTGATGAAGGATAAAAGTCATTCCCTCTGTCATTAAGACCATATCATTTATTTGGACCCCGAGTGCTGACCTTTCTTCAGGGCTGTACAGAGGACTGTTCTAAAACTGTCAGAGTTCGGGGGGCACAAGGGCCACTGAGGCAGCTTCCCCCCATCTGATAAATGGATTGGAAATAAGCTACCCAACAGCGGGGATGGCCCATTAATTTTAATCAAAGGTGATGTAAAAAGGCGATCAGAGCCACATGACAATGTCAACAGCCCAGTAGGAGAGAATAGAGGTCCCCGTCCTAACACACACACATGTACACCCACATTACCCCACCCAGGATGCCCCTCTGCAGGCCCCTGGCAGCCTCACTGACCTCACTCGGCTCTCTTTCTCCATCCTTGGCTGATGCTACCTCCTCACCATCACTGACACCGCCACCCTCCATCTCTCCTCAATTCCCTTCCATGCCCCATTAGTTGAGCTTGGCTGGAGACAAAGAGGCAGGCCTTTGGAACTGAATGACCTGGTCAGCCTGAGATTTAATGGAGAAATCAGGTGTTGTAGGGATAATGGCCGAAGCACGCCAGGAGTCAAGGACAATGGCTGCAGCGTTTGCAGGCAGAGGTCAGGCTTACAGAGGCTATAATGCCAACCTTGTCCTCTTGCTGTATATTTTATAAAGCGCTGCCAAACTGCAAACCGGAGAGCAGCTCTGTAACTGGGCTTTACGATTTTTTTGTGCAACGAAAGCGAATATGTGGCAGATGTAGTTAATGGTTTTACTGTGCTTGCTGTCCTCTACTGTTATTTTGTCAGCTTTGCTACCATTGAAGGGGGGTTTTGTTACCAGCACCTTGGTGAATGTGGTTAGGTCAGTAGCCTGTGATTGATGATCATACACCCGGCTGATTGCCGAATAGAACTTGTTCAGCGAAGAGTAAAACTTATTTCAAACAGTCAAATGTTAAAAATTCTGCCCTTTATCTCCTGTAGATGAAAACCAACTGAGAGCAATGGGCTATGACAAAACACCTGATATCATCCTGGAGGTTCCAATTGGTTAGTATTTGTATCATAAATGTCATTATTTTATCTGAAATAACTGCTTCCTAAACCTAGGTGCCTTTTTCTCATAAAGCATCTTGCAATTGTCAAAACGTTGTAATTTAAATTCCAGATCTTTAATTTTTTGTTATTGACAGGAGAGAGAAAAACCAAAAAAAAAAAACCAAAATGTCATTGGCTCCTCTGGATCTTGCTTGTGTGGCTTTTGTGTCACCAGTTTTCTCAGTGTCGCTGTGTGTTTCTGTTTATGAAAAGCCGTGGAGGGACACATTGTACACTGGATTGAGAGCAAAGCCTCATTCGGAGACGACCACAGTCATCGCACCTATCTCAATGAGCAGTTCTGGAGCTACTGGAACAGGTGAGTCTACTTCTTTTTTTTTTTTTGTCCTCTCAACTCTTTTGTATTGTTTGCATTCGGTTTCATTTGCTTTATCTGAATTGACGATCTAATGTTGCAACTACGATTTTCCCAGCCTGCGTATTGTTTATAACTTCTCCCTTTTGACCACAAACCACAATCAGCTTTTCTCAGTAATATGAATGCAGCTCATATCTGTCTTACAACGCTAACCACTTCCTCCCTGGCATAGGCCACACTAACCCCAGACTTCCATATGGTACATGTGCACATCAGACTACTTCCACATCCACCCCTGTCACTGGAGCCCTTTAGAGCCTGAATGGCCTGCCTGTGAGCTTGATTGTTTTCCAGAGTACACATATTGTTTTCGAAGGAAAGCTGGGAAATGGGTGATTAATCCATTGCATCTGTTGTCATGAGAACCTCTGGACAGGAACAGGCCCTCATGGTCTGACCCTGGGGGAACAGAAGTGTGTGTATGCGCCTGCATATGGATGTGTGCGTCTCAGTGCTAGAAATGAATCAGATGCACAACATACATACTTATTTCATGATCTCTTGAGAGAACACAGAGAACCGACTTATTTTGTTTCTCATCCCACTGCCAAAACATAAGGCTTACATGCGGGTTATAAGTTTGTCCCCCATTTTATATAGTAATTAATGTGCTAATATATAGTTTAAAAGCTACAAATGTCATATAGTGTCCCAGCCAATCAATATATTGGATAGGACAGACTTTCACTGTTTAATGTCAGCAAAAACTGTGATACGAAGTGTCATCAGCCATTATCCAAGCTCAGTACTCAGTGTTATAAAGGCTTCATTTCACACTGAATCAGGTAGAGCGACTTTTGTGTTGGGGCACAAACTGAGAAGAGTAAGGGTCGGTCACACATGGTCTTCACGTTCACTGCCTCCCACGCCGCAAGGTTCCAGTCACCAAGTCGAAAAAGTCGCCCCCCACCGCCTCCGTTTGCCTCGCTGTGGCCCCGGCCCCCCGTCAGCCATGACGGCCAGCTGACATGTTGTGACACGGTGCTGGAGGTTCCAGACCTCAGGCACAGCCGGACACTCTCTTTCTCTGTCTCTGTTTTTGTTTTGCTGGAGCATTTACAGCACCAGATCAGGATCAGATTTCTGGATCTATCGAGACCATGACACAGAAAGAGAAGCTGTTTACTATGAAATCATTTTCATGTGTGGTTTTGCATGCGTAGTTCCCCAACCTAAAATAATCCTTCTATTGTCTGCCTATCACTGATAAGATAGCAAATGATTTATCTACACCAGATTTTTCCCATTATAGATCACCTGTTTCCATTTAAAATAGGTTGTTCTATTTATTCTCTTGTAATTATAGCCTACAGTCGTCACAAACTGGCCCAGAGTAAGAAACATAAATAAAGTAGTTAACTAAAATAAAATAAAAATGTTAGTCAGGTGTGGATGGGTGTAGTGTGATATACGCCAAAAAAAATTAAACAAAAAAACATAACACACCTACACCTAAACCTACACCTATAATGGTTCAGTGTTCAGGAGATGTTATCTCTGCCTATAGAGGACTGACCTACTGATTTCACCCAGAAGCTGCAGGCAGAACAATTGTTTGATTTTTCAGGGAAAATGATTCATCCAATATCAGTGAGTAGTTAAAATGCTTGAGATGAGGTCAAGGTCATAATCAATGGTGTGTTTTATTTTCTCAGAGTAACGTAGCTTTATTTGGAAATGGTCTGTTTCCAGAAGGAAAATCACTGTCTTTTTTTTTTTTTTTTTTTTTTTTTTGATAACCATTAATGACATCAGGAACTAAAAGTCGCTGAGGTGTGAATGTAAAAAGGGCCAGTCTGATGGTTACCATTTTTTAGGCCTCATTAAATTCCTCTAAGAAAGTTGGTGAATGAAAAAAAAGGCTTTGTTTAAGCTCCAGAATAGTCCTAGACCATGGCTAATGAAATAGTACTTAAAGATCAGATGTCTCCTTGAATATTTCACTGTATAAGTCAATGTGCTTTTTTGGTTTAGACTGAAGAAAATGGCATGAATCTGTCTTTGGTACTCTTTGTTACTCCTGGCATTAGTTTACAGTAGGTCAAAATACCAGAATACTAACGGCTTGATTGGACGGTTAGGGTTACTTTGAGCCTTACATATCTGCTCTTGGGTGTCTTTCATTGATATTCACCGGGCGGCCTTGTCTGAGTGTATTAAGGAGCTGACAAAGTAGATCCCATCATGTCAGCCAGCAGCCCGGTCAGATAAACATTGTCATGTCAAAAAAGAAAAAATGTCAGTCCCTTCAGACCCTACCTTTTCCAGCACCCTTGTAATTTTTAATTGACATTTACTGCTGACATTTCCAAATGTGCTTCGTCTTTCTCTTATTGTTAGACCTAATGCGTTATCGTCTGATGTACAAAGGGTGTGCGCACATGTGCATATTTGTGTGTGTTTGCAAAGTGAAGGCGGTGAATTCGGGGTCAGCACTTTGTGGTCACAAAAACATAAACTCGTAGAGAAACGGGGGACAGGAGAGTGATGGGGTGACATCATCCTGCTTTCACTTCTCATTAGTTGGTTTCAGTTTATGAGACAGGCCCTGAAGGGCTGATGTTTAGGGTGTTTGTCCATTCCTCAAACTCAGATTACAGTGCTTCACTCTAAACCTTTCAGTTTTCTTTTTGACTGCCCTTGGAATTGCGCGGCTGTGTTTGTAATTACTTCATTGCCCCTGATTGACATTTCCAGTGATTTGCTTATTTTTCATGAATTCCCTCTTTGCTTTAACTGAACTGCTTCACCCATTGCTTGTGTTAATTGTTCTTGCTTTGCCCTCAAGCATTGCAGAGTGAGCTATGGGGACATGTTTTTGTAGAATGGAGGAAAAAAAAAAAAAACATAACTAATTTTCTCTCCAAAGCTCTCACCAACAGCATTCATCATCCAAACAATAGTCTTGCCAACACACTAACCCCATAATGAACCCCTCTTCAGTGGAGTGAGGGGTAATGACGCTTCACCTACAATGCTCCCAAGAAAAAAGAGAAAAGGGACAAAAAAAAAAAAAGGAGAGAAAAACGGTCTTCTGCAGAATCAAACGCAGTGTTCAGGCCCAGTGCCTGGATGAGATGGCGAAGCAGCAGCTATTGGTGTCTTCCAGCCATCAATCTTAGCTGGTGGCGTTCCAGAGCCAGCGAGCCCTCTGCTCTGACGGATGTTCAGATAATTGAGTTATCCATCTCGCCCAACTATCAGAGTTGCATAAAAATTATTCACCTGCTGGTGAATATTAAACACATAATGAGCCTCTTGTGTGTTTTAGGAGAAGTGGGTAAGGTTAAACACAGCATGTAATGAAATATGGACCTTTGTGTGGTACCACCTTAACTGCCCCTTTCTTGATTATGGTGTACTTAAATCAATTATGGTTGGCAAAGTTCCTCCCATAACTCTCCAGCAGCTGCAGCAGCTAAAGTTCTGCCTTTTATTTGTCTGATTAGTTTAGCTTATCACACACATGCAGGAATCTGTCCAGATAATGACAAATATATGCTGACTCCTTCAATATTTGTGCACTTGAGTTATTGTGATGGATTCGCAGAAATTCTGTAGAAATTGAGATTTGGGTTTTTGTCCATGTTTATTGCACAGCTGGGCCATGTTACTGTAGTGAACCCTGTCAGGTTTAGTTACTGAATGTGTTGCTGTGGAGTCCCTTGTAAAGGCTGCGTGTCTGAAATGGAGGGCAAAGGACACCAAAGAAGTTTTAATACTTGGATGGATAAATAGATGGATCTGTGGATCAAATATAGGTCCTCTGTGTGACTGTGTGTGGTAGCTCGCAGACAGAATCCTGTAAAAAATCAGTCAACACATTAACACTACAGGCTTTCACAGCAAAGCAGTCACAAAGCAAAACTTCGACGAAAATAGATAAAAGGTTTCCTGCTTAACCGACGAGATGCTTGTCTTTTGCATCCTCCTCTCTAAACAAGTCCACTCATTATTATTTTGTCAGGTTATGAGGGATCTGTGTGGCCCTTAATGGCCCTTCATGCAGCAGTTGTGTATCATAAAAGAATCAATAGAGTGAATCAGAATATGCTGTTTACCACAAAATAGCTTTTAAGCCTCAAAGCTACTCAGCGCTGTATAGCAAATTAAAAGGGTAAATGTATAGTCAAATACGTGGATTCGGAGTCCGTTCTCTTCACTGTTCCCCATTTTCCCTCCCCCATTCCACCCCCAACCCCAACACAATGGACAGCCTCTGTGGAAGTGAGCATGAATGCCAGCGTGCCCCCCACCCAAAGTAAATCAGCTGTGAGATTCGTAAACTGTACATGTGTCAGAGTTGAAAATGTTAGCACTCTTAATGGAGGCTTGAAAAGGTTAGATCTGATAAAAAGCTGTCAGCCGTCCGCAAAAAATGATTTATAGCAATATAATGGGACAGTATGCCTCATTTCTCCCTCATTTGAAATGGGGGTTAAGACTTTTGGGTTTGCCATTATACATCATCTGGCTTGACCACTTGGAAATTTGTTGAGACTTGAATGCACGCACAGGCATTGTGTTTCATCTGGCTCTTTTGTTTTAGTGATTTTGTAAAATGTGGTTCATTTATGTCCTCCCATAATTACCAGCAGAAGATTCTCATGCTCCAAGGGAACATATTGATCTCCATTCAGCTCTGTTTTGCGCGAATGAGATCAGTGCTTGTCCTTTCTTGTAACACTTTTTTGCCGCACATATTCGAAGCAAAACTACAATTAATGAGGAAGTCGTAATTCTCAAGACTCGCCAGACTGTTCCTACAACATCACTAATCTGCTCGCTGACACATTGGCTAATGAATAGACAGAAATCTGATTTATGTGGTGTTTTATGTTAGTTGACACAGCTGCAATTAGACATCTTGAGTTCTTTGTGAACTTTTTCCAATTACATGTGGGACCGGATGCTGTAGATTTTGCAGCTGAAATTGCATGGTAATTCTGTTATAGCTTCAGAACCGTCAATCCACTTGAGACATCAAATTAATTTTTTGATTCAAGATATTGTACGTGGTCATCCTTTTTTAATGGACATGTCCATCATTTTTGTTGAACTTTCCGAAGAAGTGACAACAGGAATGCTTAATTAGTAGAGTGTAATGACACGATGTGTAGACAACCCTTATTGAATTCATCTGAAAAAAGTTTTTTTTCCTGTCTAGATCCTTACATAGGCAGATAGTTTGTTTTTATGTATGTCAGCATAAATAGAAATTAGGCATTTGCTCATATGTAGAAATACTTGCATGTGCATATAGAGTTTATCTATATGTGTTTGCTTGCATTTAATGCAGTTGTACCATAAGAGTAATATACAGTAAGCCCCAGCAGCAGTAGCAGGGCCATCATAGAGGCAGAGGAGATAGGGGATGTCACCTGAGAGAGGGCGCCCAGAGGCCGTGGCAGCTGCTGATCCAATGAGGCCGGACATTACAGGGCCGTCCCCGAGGACAGGTACTGGCGCTTCTGGGGTGACGATGTGACACCTCCGAGACCTGTGCCCTGCCATACTTTACCTCAGCTCCCTCTCAGAGATGTGCACAACAAAGAAAATTCCATCACCATAGTGGCCTTTAAAAAATAACTGTTTGTACTATAGTCATAATAATGCAATGTATGATGCGACAAATATGTGAATGGCTGCTCCTCTGCAGATAGCAGTTCCAGTTTCTTACTGCATATAGGCTTTTCTATTATGGTGTTGATGAGGTGGCTTTTCAGGGTAATGAGGTTTAAAGGTCGTGGAGTTTTTATGTACTTAAAATGAATGGAAAATTCTAGTTTTTTGAATGCACAAATATCAGTTTTCCTGGTAAAGCCTAAGCACCTCTGACATTGCCTTCCTCCTATTTATAGTTATGGATACCCCATGCAGTGCAGGAACGTGGCCTCTTTTATTGTTTCCTTTGTTATGACATCCTCTCTTAGAATATTCCACAGCTAGAAAAATAGCTATCCACAATGGTGGTTCCTTTAGGGCTTTGCAAGTGTTTGTTTTAGGGCACATCAGCACACACAAGTGCAATTCTGGCCCCCAAAGCACAAGCAACTTGGAATATTAATGGCAAATGACAAGCCGGCTCTGATGCTTCAAGGATTTCATGCTTTTAAGGATGCACATTTGGGTGCATTGTTTAAGGCGTCTGGGGAGTAATCCGCACTCTCAGGTCTCCAGCAGCCTCAGGATTTAGCTCTGGTTAAGCCTCCATGTCTCCTATTTATTTTAGTCGGGTTGTATGTGTGCATTATCCAAATTTGTCATTTACCATTGAGTGTGAGAACAGCTTTGACACGGCCGCTGTGTGTATAAACGAGGAGCGGGACAGAAAGCGGCACCCCTGCGATACATATCCCTCCTCCTGTCTTTCTGCTTGCCTGTGACACTGTGAGATGGAGAAGAAAGCCTCAAGTAAAATGGGCTGCAAGCATGTCTACTCTATGAATTCCTCTTTTGCTATGGAACTTTTTTCAAGATGAACGTACATTTTTTTGTCAGCTTTCACGATGTATGTCATCAGACTTACAGAGACACACTTTTTTTTTTTTTTCCTCCCTCATTTTCTCAGTCTCGCTGCCCCCCCCCCCCTTTCTTTTTTTCCCCCTCCACAGTGACCTTGTGGGTTTCATTCCAGGAGGAAGTCAAGAGCATTTGTCAAACACACAGAGAGTAGTGGGCAAGGATTAGAAAGGCTTTTTGTAAAACTCAATCTAACAGGAGAATTTCGATAGCTGCCTGACCCCCAAAAGACATTCAGGTCTACATTACACTCAGTGTGTAAACTTGGAGCATTATTTTTTTGACACAGAGAAAGCCTAGACAAATAGATTGTGCTCACAGTACATGATGCTCGCTATGTCTCAAAGTCCTGTGTGTGCCTGCACATCTGTAGAAAGTTAAGGCGCAATACCGGGGAAACAGGAAGAGGATTTTAGGGATGTTTGTTGTCATACAAAGTTTGTGCTCTTGTATTTCTCTGAATATTTTTGCTGAATCTATTTCATAAAGGCTAAAGGTAATTTAAGAGGATTTTTACATACAACATATTCTCCCCACGTACACACGCACGTTTAGGATCGGCAGACATAAAGCTACAAAACAAATATTTATTGCTTTTTAGGACCTTTGGTTCATGAAGCCTTTTAAGTATTTAATTTCATGCACCTCCACAGCTGCTTCCAAACCATCTTAATGCTGCCCAAACTAAAGGGCTTAAATGCGTCTTAACCTTTCTGTAGAAGGGGATGAAGGAGGCCAGGAGTCATCAGACACATCCTCCAGTGTCCTCCCAAGGCCTAAGCAGAGCACTGGACCATGAGTCCCGTGGCCTGTCACAGGAAATGAATGAGACCAAAAAAAGCTTTAAAGAAAATAAGTCATTCTTAACTTAAAAAAAATGAATGAGAACAATTTGGTCTTTTGTTTTTCTATAATTCAATATGGTCTGACATTGTGTTTTAAGGAATGACATTAGGTGTAGAGAAAGAGGGCTTTTATTTCTCCATGTGCCACATGGATAGAAGAGGAATGCATATTTTAGTTCTGGATGTGCAACTTCATGACATGGCAAGTGTTTAACAGCTTTTAATGGAGGATTAAGATTTCTTTGATGTTTTTCCCTCTTTTTTTCTATTGATTTTGTTAGGTTGACCTGTCTCAGTGCAAGCATTTCTCCATGTATTGTATAGACTACTGGTGCTCATTTTAATTGTATAGTACAAGATTTAATTGAACCTTTTAAGTGCTACTTTGTTTTAAATCATTGGTCTTTTACATGCTACAAATTAATGGTTTACGGTAGCCAATTTATCTTAGCTTTAATTTATATGTTGGTCTGCTATGTCTTGTGTATTTCTGGGCACAAGAATGGTAAACACTTCTTTTTTCTTTTTTCTCTCAGACCAAAAATAAATAGAATATTTTTACCAAATGACAGCCAAGAAAACAATGCTTCATATTTCTGCCTTTGTGTTTAAAGAGCAGCTCTGTGTGTACCAGATAATGTGCTGGTACTCATGGTCTGTGGAGGCCCATCAGTCACTGTGTGGAGCTGGTCGCTTGTGATAAGTGGTTCCTTATAGATAACCTAGACAGTAGGCTTCTTTTTATAGGCTCACTGTCCCTCACATAACCTTGTTTTTTTTTTTCTTTTGTTTTTTTTTTCTTTGTAATACCACCCATGCTTATTTTCCTCCTTTACAATGATTCCAACCCTCTTTCAACTTTCAGACTTCTTTCTGTTCATGTACATCTTTTCTCAGTCTTCTCAGTCAAGTAATCTGGAAAAGCACAACCTATCGGAAATGCAATCTCAAACCAAAGATAGACACACACATGTGCATACACTTGAGTTTGTGGTACTTGTAGTTTTCAGCGTGGAGTGCTATCCTTGCTCTGTTTGACCTCTGTGTGTACTGACTGCAGAAAGATCCTGATAAAAAGCTTCTGGTGATTTATACCTGCAACAAAGCTTTAAAAATGTGGGAAATAGTTTCCCTTTTTTTTCTTGCGACTTCCTCAGCTTCTTCTCGACAGCGCATTAAATAAAAGATGCGATTTTACAGATGAACAACATTATTGTAATCAAACCTGCAAAAATACACGTCACCAAAACACCAATCAGTCTCTGCATCTGTTCTGCAATAAATGACGTCGGTACGCTGTTTTGAATTTGTGCCTATCAATTTTAGTTACGACGTTATTTTTACATTTATCATTCGCCATGTGACCTCATCCACCTCCCAAAATAATGTTGATATATGGTTTGAAGTGTTTGTTTCGGTATGTAAGACCTATATCTGATTGTACCTCATGGCAGTCATTTTGATTGATGTCCCATAAGTAACTGAATTTAAAGACCAGATGAAAAGGTATTTGTTTTTGTGAACTTTGCTTTATATTTCAGTATTAATTCACTTCAGTGCATTGTTGCCAGAAACACTGAAAGAGATACAAGCACATCTGAGTCTTTCCTCACCGGCCTGGCATTTGTTAAAGAGCTTCATCAGGACCCTCTTCCCCCATCTTTGTTCCCAGGCAGCCCTCTCCCTCTCCCGTCTCTGGTTTGAGTTTCACGTCTCTCGGCGGTCTGATTGCCTGATAGCTTAAACATCTCTGCTTGCCTATCCCTTGGTGGGAGTGTGTAATCAAAGACACATGAGGAGCCTGTGTCCAAGTACTGACCTTCTGATTTTGCTCATCAATTCTGGGAGTTAATGTACAAGATCTATCAGGTCAACAGATTTGTCTCCACAAGCTCTGTCAGGTCTATAAATGATCAGAAAGAAATGCTTTTGGCCACTGCACCCTATTAAAACTTCTTAGAATAAATGTGCGCTCAATATGACTGCTAATATATTCTTTCCCCTCTCATGTGTTAATATTGCTAATATGTTTTTTTTTTTTTTACTCTGTTATGTGGTTTAAATGAGCACCATAAACCAAACCTTTGTGACAAGGGCTCAAGGAGTTAACAGGGTAATGATACGATCCAAATTCCAACTCTGTCTGCTGTCAATGTAACGTTTCATCATAGGCGGGAAGTTGAAACGGACGATACCCAATCCTTTTCCTTTGGACTGATGCAAGATAACAGAGGCATACATTTCTGAACAAGTGAAATATAAACTCTGCGCAGACTTTTTGGGCTTTGAGCCGTCCCTCTTTGAACAGCCGCCACGGAGATGTCGCAGAAATGTATTCCTCATTTTGAGTGATATCTCCATCAGCTGGCACGTTCGCACCATGAATCTCCCCCCATGTTAAAACCCGGAATCTGTCTCTTCAATGACGGCCGTGTGTTTTAAATGACCACTCTTATTTTTTGCGATGGGTGTCTGTGTGTCATGGGGGTTACGAGTGAAAGGGCAGAATAGAGCTGTCTGGCGAAAGGCTTCTGATAGAAAGTGCCACTTCAATTTGAGCACAGCTGCAGCTAAGCCTGGGCCGGCTCACTGTCCGGCCCGACACTTCACATTCTCTTCTCCTGCGACTGGAATGGATGTGAAAACTATTAACTTTGCACAGAGTTTTGGCCCGACCATTTCTGATCCCTTCCCCTTACTCATTGCTTATCTTCAGCTTGTTTTGTCAGGACTCTGCACACTGACAAAGACTGTCTCAGACACCATTTACATTTTGTTTATTTAAGTTTGCTGATTCTTTGTAGCCCTTTCTATAAAACTTAGACTCAACATTGGTTACAAAACAGTGTTGTGACTGCAATATATTGCAATATATTGAAAAAATATTTTTATATACTGTATATCTATACTGTCATGCACCGTTAAATTGCATCTTATTTTACTTTTTAGATTGCTTTTCCTTTGCACTACAGACTACACCTCGCCTAATTTGGTGATGAGGGGGTTTAACAGTTTGAGGAATTCTATCCCCAGAGCTGCTGACAGTCCTCAGCCCCACTGAGTCCCTGCTAAGGATGGAGTTCACGGTTAGAGAAAAGACTACTGGCTCTGTTTTAAGTATTCATTGTGGTTTGAATTAGAAAGGGGATAAATTCTCTGAATAATGATCGCAAAACATTTAGCTTCAGCTGCCCGGGTGAAACAAAACACTCGCGAGTGAAACTTTGAACTGCTCCTCCTTTTTTTTTTTTCTCCCCCGGCCGTTTTGTTTTCAAATCGTAGCGCTGAGTTCATGGGAAACTCTCTCCGAGGTTACCTGCGCCCCTGCAAAGTGATGGAAAAAAAAAAAAGGATTATGGCCACAAGAATGTTTTTGCAGTTAGTTGAAATATTACTAACCTTGTCAAGTGTCATTTTGAATGAGAAAGCAAACATATTTTAATCAGGGTTTTAAAGGCAGGGCTTTTCAAACTGTGACTCTAGGAGAAAGGGGTCAGCTAATTGCAACGTTTGATGTCATGTTTGGTCTCCCTCTTCATTTTGATGCGACTGCCTGGAAGCATGCTCGCTCTCTCGCCGTGCTCTCTGTGTCTCTCTCTATGTCACACACACACACTTTATCACGTGCACAGTCAAATGAAAAACTACTGAGAGGTCTTGGAGTTCTCAATGCTGTAATGTTCATAAAGCCTGTGCTTCTACTTCCTGTCAGCCCCCCCTCTCAACTTCGACCTCCGACCTCTCCCTGTGTGCATCACTGAAGGTTTGGCCGCTCCACACAGACCTGACAGTGCTGAAATTTAAGAATCGTATTCATAATTTATTTTGAATGGATGTGTGCGCTTTACAGTCTATCAAGAGTACGGTATGTCAGTCCTCAGTCTTTCAGTCTCCTTGTTAAATATGAACTTGGACTAAAGATATGTGCAACGCGTTCCCACCAATCCACAGCAGGTTAATCTTCCAAACACACAATCAAAAATCTCCCTGGTTCTCATAATTACTATTTTAACAGCAACATGGGGGGAGGGTAGCGGGATATACATTGTAAATTATGTTTGACAAGGTGGGGTTAGTGGTTTTGTCGTGGCTTGTCTTTGGTTATTACTCATGCTTCCTCCTGCCATAGATAAGGTCTGCTGGTGAACATACCAAGGTGAGCGCTGGCGCAGGGCCCTTATCGCCAGCATTGATTTAGGGCAAGAACCCAGTGACAGAGGTCATTGTTAAGTAAAGCTATCCATCATTCAGGTTTGATTTCTGCTCAGACCTGTCTCCAAGTTGTCTACACGCAGGTAGGCGGCTCACATGGAGTAGAGGCCACCGGAGGGTTGGACTGGTGGGAGGTGTGATGTGGACGGCGTATTGAGGCGCTCTGGGTAATGCTAACCGTGTGTTAAGAGATGACGAGAATGTGATTACAGGTGTTAGAGGTTGACTACCATTTAAGAATGATGTTTAGATGTAATTTCAAATGAAGGTAACGCTGTAAACTTCAATTGATCCTAATTATGGTATGGAATCCACAATTTAACTTTTTAATTACATTGAAAAGTTTGACGTGCTTATAAATAAAATGTAGCCTTGAATTTTTTTTCCACCAGTAGCTGATTGCCTCCCTTTTTCCACAGTTTATTTTGCCACTTACTTAATTCTCCATGTGTCCTAGACGTTTTCTGAGTATGTGTTTGAGACGCTTTCCCCGATTTAAAATTCAAGGTAGTGCTGAGCCTGTGGTAAATAAATTTACAATCATAAACACAGGAGATGAGTGTTTTCCCCCTTTGCAGGGGTATTTTTTCAGATGTCTGAAGATGGGTATTTATTGCTGTTAATGTTGTTCATGGCCTTCGTGGCTAGACTTGTAAGTTTTGGCTTAAATGTTCTATTTATCCTGGCATCAAATTGGGGCGCTCATACTTTCAAATATGCTATGAGTCATGTTATTGATTTGTCATGAAGATTATTTATTGCACTTTTTTTTTCCACCAACTTCTGCAAAAGTTGGAAGCTGTCAGATATTCTCCTGGAGTGGTTGCATGTAAACTGTCCGTGCTGAATCCTGAGGGATATGGTACTCCTGCAGAATCCAAGGGTCTCTTTAGTTATGCTGAAATAGGTAGCAAGGCTTGTGGTGCTGCTCACTAAAACCTTCCAGGGGATAACTTAAGTAGCTAATTACACTTCAGTCTGTAATCAAACCCATGTCAGGTTGTCTGAGAACCTGGATTTGTGTGGTGGATTTCAGTTAAATACAGGGGCAGCTTAAACATTTTATGGTTCTCTCCTCAAATTAAAGTTTTTTTTCCCCGCAATCCCCTCTAAAATGTGTCATATCCCATTACACAAATTTAGATATGGTAAATTAACAGGGAGAGTCCTCGCACTATGAATATGTTGCCTTTTTTGTGCTATGTGCAGAGGGTTAGCTTGCTGGGGGTTGGGGGTGTCTTTAACTCCAAAAAGTTGTCTTGAATTTTCTCCCCTCGGAAGATGATGTGTTTTTGCAATTCAAATATTTGCTCATTCTCTTCTCCATTGCAAAGCTCCCTTTGAAGCGGAAGAGTTCTATCAGGACCAATGACAGTGTGAGTGTGCAGCGTGACAGCGCAAGAGGCAGTGCTGGACTATTTCTAACTGCATATTTAAATAGCAAGGAAATCCAAAATCAAAAATATATGCAAATGACGCATGTTTTGCATGCTGATATTTTTATGATTTGGGGCTTGCATATTCAGGTGGTGTTCAGTACGTGCCTAGCTTTAGCAGCATTAATCAGAATTACTTCATGGCTTCACCACATCCTTGATCTCCTTCTAAACAAACATTTTCTGGGGGTGGAAGGCCTGCAATTTAGCAAATTTACTTTTAATTAAAGCTTTGGTTAATGTTTTATTGACTGTTTTTAAGTGGAAAGACATGCTTAAGGCCTTAGGCTTCATAGGAAAGTGTGTAACTCAGAAACTCTCAATACTCACATCTGAAGATGATTTTTCACATTATGGAAGACCTTACTGCCTGATCCCCTTTACATTCATCACAGCTATATATACTCTTCTTCTATCCTTCTTTGCGTTAAGGGCGAAAGCTGCTTTTTACGTAAATGAAGATTTTAGATGTATTCATTATATTTAGCATACGTACTATGACATTGTGTGCGGGTGCTTTGGGAAATGTACGTGTAGCTGTTTATTCAATGAGCAAGCTATCAAGACAAAGCCCTGGAAATGGGCCTGAGTCCTGTCTTCACTCCTTAAGGTATAGAAAATACAGTATAAAATAATTAATTGAATTGTCATCTGTATGAACAGCCCTTGCTCTCTGCACCCTATAATTCCAACCTCTTTCTACCCCTTCCCCTCGCCACATTTTTTCCCTTCTTTTTTTTTCTAAACAGCAATTAATCTCATTTTTAGTCCAATTTCCATCCCTCTGCTGGAGTCAGAGCGAGTCCCCTGTTTTGTTCCTATTTGGCTTGGTTCCTCTGCATAGTCATTAAGGGCCCAATTAATGTCACCCTTTAGCTGAAGAGTGCTCATTTTTATTGGGGAGCTGACAGTCACCGCCATGAGTGCCGCAGTGTAATATGCATTAATTGCCCCGTAACACTGGTAATTACCAGTTCTTCAAGCCTCTCAGTAAACTGTCATGCCCAGACACGACTGCTTTGAAATAGATTACTCATTAGGGGGACCTGCCCTGTTTTCCAATGGGGGCTCGCTGGGTTGGCATAAAGACGAAAAAAATCTGGTGCTTGAACAAATAGTTGCCAAGAGCAATTTCCTATTACAACTTCCCAGTGACGGCTTTTCTCTTTCTTTCTTTCCTTCTTTTTTTTTTTTTTTTTTTTTTTTTTTTTTCCCTTGCATGGCATTCCAGCCGTCACTTGAGGTAAAGATCAGAAGTAGAGTTAGAGGTCCATCACAGATCTTGCTGATAGCAGTTGGTTTGTCTTCTCGTCCCAGTTTGACTCCTTGAATGAGAAAGTGCCTTGGGATTTCACCATTCAGCATATTGCCTCGGTTTTAACCGAATTCCTCTGTGTTGATGTATTTTGTTCTTTTTTTTTTTTTTGCCTTTGTACAACATTGCCCAGAATGCCCAGAGACTTAGTGTATAAGCACTGCATTGAAAGTGTCAGCATTGTTGCTTGATGTGGGGGCATTTCAGGGACTCTGCACATAAGATCAAGGCAGTGTTGATGTGAAGTTCTTGTTCAAATATTGATGCTAACTTTGCTCGGCTCTTGTGTTTGCAAACTGTGGAATCTCTGTTTTAAACATTAGCTTGTGCTTCACAGTTCCTGAAACGTGTCCTGTGTCCCTGGAGAGAAAGAAATTGATAGTGAATGCAAATAGATGAATTTAAAGAAACGGCTAGAGGACAAAAGCTGGTGATGTAGTGTGGGTGTCACCATTGCTCTGCGATAAGATATTATAAAGGAGAGACCAAATCAAACAATGTTAGCTATCGCACATCCTCAGCACAGAAAGGTGTTGGCCTATTTAGTCACGCTAGAAACAATATTTAGATTTCACCACAGCTTTGTAAACGCTCCGAGTGTGCGCTGGGCCGGCTCCTCTCTGGTCCCTGTTCTTTATTTCTTTTTTTTCAGAAGCACTTTTGTGTCATTACCCATTTACCATAGCAAGGAAAAGAACAGAATGTGAAGACCAGGAAAAACCCTTCACACATACACACACACACACACGCAGATAGAAAACACACACACACACACACACACACACACACACACACACAGAGCTTCACAAAGGTGCTGCTTTTGTTTTATCTCCCTTATAGCACCTGCTTCAGGCAATCTGCTCCCACTCGTCTCAAATGAATTTTGTCACGGCCTTTCAGATTCTCAGGCAGCGATGCACTAATGAAAGGAGATGGTACAATTTGAACTGACCAGGTAGCAGCCAGCAGTGCACAGCTGAGAGCAAGGGATGGGGGACACACCCCTCCTTGAAACAAAAGACAAGTCAACCGTCCGCTGATATACCCATTACACTTCTCATTAATACCCCGCAGACCATGTTGTGCGAGTGTGTGTGCCGGTGTGCGCTTGTGCGTGCGTTTATCTGTTTGTGTTGGTCGAGCACTTTTTGAATTGTTTATGACAGGCCTAATTGGGCTAATTGAAGACATTAAGATTACCTGTCAGCTGTGTGTATCCAGACTCCCTATCTGTCTGACAACTCCTGACAAGTGAGGGACCCCGTAGCATCCGTCATGATGGAGCGTTCCCAGGCCGTAATAGGGACAATAGGGGCCACTCTAATTTGATGTGGACAGCCTTGGCTGCGCGCATCAGCCTCCCTCTGTGTGTGTGTGTGTGTGTGTGTGTGTGTGTGTGTGTGTTTGGGTGTGTGTGTGTGTGTGCACGTAAGTGAGAGTTGGGGGCTCTGTGCATGGCCAGGCTAATGGAGTCCCCTTTGGCAATGTGACAAAGCGATGAGGCAGTCTGAGGGGAAAAGTGAGAGGGGTCTTCAAGTGTTTAAGGACATGAGAAGGAAGGTGCTCGGGGTGACGGCCCTCAAAGTTTGAGTGACAAGAGAGGAGCGCTGACATCTGTGTGTCTGTGTCTCTGTGTGGTTGTGGGCAGTGATCCATACTGCTTTATCAGACACACACAAACTTTTCGAGTTGGAGACAGACCAAAACATAACTGACCCTCTTTTGTATATATGTGCATTCTGTCATCTACTACAGTTACAGAACATCATCAATAAGAGAAATATCATGCACAGACTGTATGAATGTATCGATATTTAGCCTGTATATACATTCTTAAATTTAACAGCTTCAATGGAAATGTATTCTAATCATTGAATTTTTTTTAAGGTGCAGATATTCATAGATCAGGTTTGCCGGATCTTCAGCACAGTCCTGTTTTCTTAGTGTTAGGGAATGTGCCTCTGCATATCTGTATCAACCCGCCCTCCCTTTCCTCCCCACTCTCCTCTCCTGTGTGGGCATTGTGTGGGGCTTTGCAGTGTCATCGCTATGACAGATCAACGCTGTCAGCCCAGGAGATCCCTCTGTTTGTTTGTTCTCCTCCAAAAGGGGTTAAACTGTCAAGTTGACAACTCATGAGACCCTTAGACTCTGCCCTACTGCCTCTCCCCATCTCTCTCTCTCCCTCTCTCTCTCTCTCTCTCTCTCTCCCCCTCCATGACTCCCTCCCCCCGTCCACCTTCATCCCCAAACGAGTGAAAATCAATACCAGATTGCCTGAGGACCACTGTTTGGTGTGGGCCTGACCCCTAGATGTCCCCCACTCTGCTTCTTTCATTACATCTAGCCCAGTATTTAACTTCCATCCTGATCCCTCGCCTAATTAGTTTCGATAAGCTCTGAGTCTCTCTCTCCCTCCCTCTCTCTCTGTCTCTCTCTCTCTTTCTCTCTCCTTCTCTCTTACACGTGCACTCACACCGCAAATACTCATGGACATCTTGCTTTCTTGCCCTTTGAAGGGACACTCTGGGCTGGGAGTAATAAAAAGGCAAATCCCAACACGCACAGAAGCCCTCAGCGGTTCTTGAGCTGGGATTATTGTTTTGTTTGCATAGCAAATTTTTAAAAACTACAATGAAATTAGATTTGCACCACAGATCATCAGTGAAAACACCGGCTATATCCTGTGTTGTCCAAAGCTAATGGTGCTCAGTGGTGGGCCTGTTAGCAGCACTACACCCTCTCGGCCTGCTGCTGTCTCTGTATAGTTGTTCAGTCCAGTCACAAAGTAGCCATTGATATCATGCAGAAGATGCAAGCTGCTTCTTTAAAAATTTCCAAATACTAAACCTGATGAATAATTGAGTGGCACAAACACAGAGAACAGTTCCAGTGGTTCTTTTTGCTGGAGGTCTGTGTGAGTGTGTGTGTATGTATGTATGTGTGTGTTTTTATGTACCACCCACATGTCCAGGTGCCGCCACTGCGCCGGCTGGCCCGTCGACCACTGACAAGCCCCAACGACATGTCGGCCCCCCTGCTCTGCTCCCCCCTAGGGGCTAAAATTACCCTCAGGAATGTAAACAGACTGCAGAGTAAGCACACGGCTTTCTGTGGCCCTTCGCCCGCGTCAGTCTCCAAATTCGCCCCCCAAACTGGGACAGTTCCATTTTGGACTCAGAGGCCAAGGTTGATGGCGAGGATACCTTAACCTGGCATTGGCTGGTTTGTCACAGCAGTTCTTTGTTCAAGGTACAGCACTAATACAGTGTTTCTGTGTCTGGTGATGATAATCATATTGGTGGACTTCAAATGTTCCATGCAACAGCTGAAAAAGAAATCTTCTTTTTCCTTTTTCTCTTCATATCTCATTTCCCCTTTTCATTTTAGCAGACAGATGGGCATTCACACCAATTCATTAGGTGTGTGAGGTAGCTGTAAGCGGCAGAGTCTGGGTGAAGAAGTTCACTGGGCCGGGTGCTGACATGTTGATTTAGTGGTGGTAACACGACTGCACTTCCAAAGGTGCTGACTTGGACGAAAGCCAGGCCTCTTTTTCTCCCAGGGAGACATTAGAGGCCACACTCTAATTTTGGGGCAGGGTTCTGCTCATGGATGCAGAGGCAAGGAGGCCCTACACAACAAACATTCACACCTGCCTTTCAATGCCTAACTTTTGATTCAGCACTCACCGAAGTGGCAGCAGAAGTTATTAGATTGATTTCTGAGATGGAGCCAGTGGAGCGTTTGGCTTTTTCAGAATGTAAATGCAAGTTCCTTTGCAAAATAAAGGATAGTTGGGTGTGACATAAAAAATATGCAAAGTGCATTCAACACTTTGTAAAAATGTCACTTAGAATTAACTATAGCAACTTTATCAGGTATTTGTTGAAAACGAGTAACAGGAATATTTTCTTACTTTTTCTTTCTTCAGTAATGTTTTTTTTAAAGGCACTGGCCTTCACTGTCTTTATATCCGTTTATCATTAAATGTTTCTGTTTAGTTTGTAAAGTTACCTTTCAATTCAACACACATTATCTCAAGGCACTTTACAGACTAAGGTCAAGACCTTAAATTATTTTAGAGAGAAACCAAACAGTTCCCACCATGAGCAAGCACATGGTGACAGTGGGGAGGGAAAACTCCCTTTTAACAAGAAGAAACCTCCAACAGAACCAGACTCAGGGTGGATTGTTTGGATTGAGAGGAGAGAAATAGGGGAGAGAGGAGAAAGGGGGAGAGAAGAGAGAGAGAGACCAGGAACAGCTGTATATACTGTTGTATTCAAGCGCTATCAGACCGGTTTTTATAATGGTAATAATAATAGTCAGACAGGTGTCATAATAATAATAATGATAAGTGGAGCCAGGGATACCTGCAGAATGAGGACAAAGAGGAAAAGCACAAACTACAGGAGAGAGAAGACACAAAGCAGTGTGATATAAATGTATTGGGAGAAAAAGAAGAGGAGAGAAGAAGCGCTCAGTGCTTCATGGGAGTTTGTCCAGTTTCCTTGGCCTAAAGCAGCATAACTAAGGGATGGTTCAGGGCTCACTTGAGGCAGACCAAGCTATAAGTTTATCAAAAAGTAAAGTGTTCAGCCTAATCTTAAATGTAGAGAGGATGTCAGCTACCCAAAACACAAACTGTGAGCTGGTTCCACAGGAGAGGAGCCTGATAGCTGAAAGCTCTGCCTCCCACTCTACTCTTGGAAACTTTAGGAACCACAAGTAAGCCTGCATTTTGACAACAAACTGTTCCATTGGGATAATAGGGGGTACTGTGAGGTCTTTAAGATGGGATAGAGCTTGGTCATTAAGGGCTTTATACATAAGGAGAAGGATTTTGACTTCTATTCTGGATTTTACAGGGAGCCAATGCAAGAGAAGCTAACACAGGAGAAATATGATGTTTCTAGTCCTCGACAGTACTGCAGTTTTTTGGATCAACTGGAGGCTTTTAACAGTTATTTGGGGCATCCTGATAATAGGGATTTTTAGGGAGTCCAGTCTAGAGGTAACAAATGCATGGATTCGTTTTTTGGCATCCTTTTGAGACAGGACTGTTGTAGAGACTTTTATTTGTTTAATGTGTGTGGCAAAGGACTTGTCATTGTTAAAAATTACCCCTAGGCTACTTAAAGTGGCCAAGATAATGCCATCCAAAGTATCTATATGATTAGATAGTGTAAAGTAGTGTGAAGTAAAAAATTAACCCAGGCCTTTATGCCTTTAAGACATGCCTGAAGTTTGACTACCTGATTACTTTCATCTGGCGTTGTAGATAAATACAGCTGGGTGTCATCTGTGTAGCAATGGAAATTTATGTGGAGCTTCCAGATAATATTGCCTACAGGAAGCACACATAGGGTAAAAAGTATTGGTCCTAGCACAAAACCTGGTAGAACTCCAACACTATTGTATGCATGGAGGAGTCACTGTTAACATGAACAAACTGGAATCTATCTGATAAATATGACTTAAATCAGTTTAGTGTATTTCCTAATCCCAATGACATGTTCCAGTCTCTATAATAAAATCTTGTGAACGATGGTGTTGAATGTAGCACTAAGATCTAGCAGGACTGGTATAGATATGGGTCCATGCAGCATCATGTGCGGCTTGCTTGTGTGAGAGTGTTGCGTTAGGCACGTGGGTGTTTTGCATATGTGAAAGACAAACAGCCACATATCAGGAACACATCATGTGACCTCACATATAAACATGATATCATCCATACATATACACACACAACACTGTTCCTCTGTTGGACACATCAGGTTCGCAGGCGCCCAGTCAGGCCGACGCTGCCCTAGTGAGGGCAGATAGGGTTACAGTACAAACTGTTGTTGATTAGGGCCGTGGTTGTAGTGGGGGATCATCCTAAATTGAAAACACATTAGCTGCCAGGGTTAAGGGCAGGATTAGGACCAGGGCTACGCAGGGCGAGGAGCAACAGCAGACACAAAATGGCCGTCCCTTTGCCTGCGTTTGACTGCGTTTCCCCAGAGACAGGTGGCAATTATCGGCCAGGGCTGCTGGGAGTTCACAATAACAGGTTAAAGGAGCATGTATCCCCCTGACGCTGTGGTCCTCTCTTGTCTGCACAGCCTCCCAGCCCCCAGCCTGCTCGCCTGCCACCGCGGGGAGCTTCCTGTCTCCAAGCAAAACTTACAGACATGGAGACTCATCAAAGGCCAGAGGGACTCTCTGGACAGATCTGCAAATTAGCACTGTGGCCAGTGTTTGGCTTTGGAGACTAATAAGCCTCATCTGAAAACAGTGAAAGCCTCAGAGACATTTTTCTTCTGTTATTTTTATTTCCCATATTAGATATAATGAAGGTCATCTTAATTCTGAGCAGTGTGTGCATTTAAAATGTATTTACAGTCATCCGGACTCATAATTGCCTACTCATGATTTCAGTACAGTGCTTGCAGAGCAGACACCATTTGCAGCCGCTCCCATAATAGAATTTAATAATATCAGCATCAAGTGTTAATGAATACCCACTCAGTGTGTCATAACTGAAGAGATCAAGCCATTTTCATGATATAGAGGGTCATTACAGAGGACGGGGAGTCGATATCTGAGAAAAGATCAGGTGAGCTCTGACCATTTAAATGTTAACCCCTTACACAGCCAGAGAATAACACAGAGACGGAGCATTTTTATCGTTACATTCATATTATCAAGTCTGAATTTTGTAATTGAATTTGTAACAGAGGACTGATGCTACAAGTACAAGTTACAAGGTACAAGTTGTTCCATAACTTTAATATAGATTGTTGTGGTGTCATCACAGAGCTGTCGTCGGAATGTTGTTGGATTGTATGCAATGTCTTCGGTGTTGTTTGGACCGACTTCTGAACACTAAACAGACAAAACCGAAACCAGACCACACTTTGTTTGTTTTCAGTCCACATCCAAAGCAGACCAGAGCGTGTCAAAGTGCGTTGGACCATGACGCTGTAGATCTGAGAGGGGACCAGCACACATTACACACACAGCGCACACTTGTCCCTCAGATATGTGTTGCTAATGTGGTAGGCGACATGCTCAGTTAAGGACCCTAACGAGTTCCAAACACTGATTGAGACTTTTCCCTTTGGCCGGAGGACGTTTGGGAAGCAAGATATTGTACAAACGGATCCTAACCGGGACCGAATGGTGCTGTGAAGCAGGGCTGTCTTACTATTGTGCCAACAAAAAATAAAAATAAAGTTAAAGCTTGTTTGCTCATTGACATAATCATGCGTTAGACACGTTATCAATCAGCATTGATATAGGGTCTGTCAGATTGTGAGTGTGTGTAAGGTGATAAGATTTAGGTTAATGTGAGTAGGTGGTTGAGGTGAGAGGTCAGAAAGTGATAATTCGTTAGTGGGAGATAAAGACTGCAGAATCCCATAGTACTGTGATACTGTGGGGGAAGGTGTTAGGATAAGAAAAAAATAATGAAAATAAATAGCTAATTGGTACATTCTGTTATTAAGGCAAAAGTCAAATAACTTTAGTGCAAAGCTTGGTGTTACTGGTATTTTTAAATTGTCCTTACACTTTGTTTTAACCAACTTACAGTAGATCATCAGTAGATTTTGCTACGAGTACCATGAAGTTAACATTCATCACAGTTGTGTATGGTAACTACGTTTTGTTCATCCCCCTTCAGTGTGCATAGTGTGTGCCCATAGTGTGCTACAGTTGTTTTAATGCAGTAAGTTGACATATCTTAAACACACCTGTAATGAAAATTATGTCTATAGAGCTGGGCAGCATATTGGTATAACACTGCACTGTATCATGATTGGGAGTATGGAATATAAATTACTAAAGGTCTTTTTTGTCTCAGGGCTGCATTATAATAAAGAGAAATTTATTTGGCAATTGTAGGTAAGTGATGTTGACAAAATACTGATTTTGTTATCAAATCCACACAGGATATTTTTATTTCTCAAACTAGTGTTTTCCGAAAGCTGTAATAGTCCCCTCCCAAATATTACATGTTACATTAAAGATTCAATTATATATTTTATATATATTTTAAAAAAAATCATTATATTTGATTTTGTCAATATGGCAGGGTCCTATTTGACAGGTTTTGTTAAGGAAGCTTTGTTACAGCCAGCACAGCTTGCGCTTGCTCATGCAAATATTGGAGGTGGTATATCTCACGATAAAGTATATCTGAGTATTCCTAAAGGTGGATCAAGTTGACTAATTTTGTGGTGGGTCACAGAGCTGAGGGCATGTCCACAGAGCTTAGAGCAGCTGTGAATAAAGCACTGGAATCCCCTGGTCTCTGTTGTGGTGTTGGCATCCTGCATCAGTGAGCGTAAATTAGCTCTTGCTATCATACGACTCACAACACCCTGACTGGACCTGACCTCCCACAGCCTTCAAACTCACACATTACACCTCCACACCTCTCTGTTAAACCTCACACTGCACAATACCTAACATACAATACATACACATAAAACACTCTCTCTGCCTCCAACAGTGACAGAGACGTACCACATCCGCGTCATGTTCCATTTCCATACTCCATCGGTAGAAAACATAAAAACGTCAGTAAGAATTACACCTGGCGGAAGATGTTTTATTTTTTATTGCCCTCTATTCTACCTTAATTATGATGCTTGTGTAGGTTTGGGAGACATACAGCTGGGTGCTACAGTTGCCTTGTGTTTGTGTTTTACATACCTGAGCAGAGTTGAACTTTTCTTTGGCCGTAAAGACAAACGGAGAGGCAGTGAGAAAAAACAAAAGGTGTTCTATTCTTAGCTCTGCTCATGTTAATAACTCGTCTGAGGGAGGTTAACTTGTCCATTCTTCTCCTGTTATTTATGGGCAGTAGGATGTATAACTTGTAGCACGAGGGATTATTTACCTCCCCGTTCGAGGACACCCCTCCGGGCAGAGTCAGCCTTTAAATACCCTATTTGTGTGCACGGAAGCTTGTGTTATCAGGACCGTCTTCATCATCAGGCCGGCTGACTTGCGACGAACAGCTCCTGCATGGCCATTAAAATACACAAGCTGGATGTCCAATGATCAGCTCCAGGGCCATATCACCTGGCATGCAGGCCCTGGGTCACTACCCCCTTCTAAAACTCCACACATACAAACACATCACACAACCATTATCTGACCCTGTAAATAAACTCCTATAGGCAGCTGCCTGTAGCAGAGACTGACCTCGAAAGAACAGGCCATTTGTCACTAATACACACATTGTCTTTCTTTTGCTGTGTACACAGTTCCTCTGTCTCAAACACGGAGACTTTTATTCCTCTATACATCTCACCCCGAACACTCTCACTGCTTTTTGTCTTAAAAGAAGTTGAGCTGGTTCCATAACTGCATGTCAGGGAGCAGAGAAACGACTGACTAAAGCTAATGTTTGGCAGTGCTTTAGTGGCCCTACCTTGTGACCTGATGTATGGATGCTGAAAACAAAGAGGTCTTTGTGGGGAGACCTCAGAGACATAGAGTTCACCCTCAGGTAGAGGCTTACGCTGTCTAAATCATTGCTGGGGCATTTGTTTAAAATGGGCCTGTGTGGTATGTAAAATGAAGTGAGGGTGTTTTAAAGTCGAGCGTAAATTCATCTTGATTTTATTGATAATTCATCATGTCGTGAAATGTGTTTTGGCAGAAGTGCTGGGCCCCCAGTTTTAGTAAAGCTTTTTCTCACCAAACGTGGCAGATCAAATTAACCTTGATCTGTGTATTCGGTAGAAATGTTCTTTTAGTTTTTTTTTTTTTTCTTGGGAGTGAGGGGCTGTCTGACCTCCAGCAACCTTAGACTTCTCAAAAAATGAAAAAGGGGAGAAATAAAGTCAAGAAAGCAAATTTCCACATTCTCTTCAGGTTACAACGTGTGCTTCAGCTTTAGCAGTTAATTTTTTTTTTTTCTTTTACTAGCGCTCTCATCTCATTTAAGATGCAGAGATTTCATTCTGCTCTTAGCTCTGTGTGAGTCTCGCCTCGCTGTGTGTGTGCAGGCAGACACTAATAACACTCCCTCTTCTCCATTCAAGGGTTTTTGTTCCTGAGTGCCTTGCTCTCATTAAGCTGCGGTAGTAAGCTGCTTGGCACCTGCTTTAAATGCGACCACCACCCGCTCATTAACACTAACGAAAGCATGGCTGGCAGCCGCAATCCACGCCCAGGCTCGTCAAGCGGCCCCCTTTGCTAAAATTAGCTACATTTCACAAACAATTTCACCAACTCGTTACATAGTTAGGTGTTTATTGGAAGATGGCTGACTCTGACTTAGAGGTGGTGTGTGTAATAAGCACACTCCAGGTTAAGATGAGCCAGCCCACATAATAAACCACCAATTTGCCTACAAATTCAAACCAAACTTCCATTCACTTCCTCAGGCATTACACATAAACTTCAGAGAGACTGAATAGTAGTACATAAGGTTTTATACTGTGTACTTTATATTTGTAATAGCTTTTTACAGTGTCTGGATGCCGCCTGGAACTTTTTCTTAAGAATCTCATCCCATAGCCATCAGGCCCAGTCTTGGCCCCTGACCGTTCCCTTCCCCCTCTGTGTTATTGTTTCTATTCCCAGCCTCAGATTTTTACCTCAAGGTCCCTGTAGTATTGACTTGTATTAATTCTGAGTAGGATTCAAAGTCCATTTATTTTCTTTAGGATATGGAAAGGCCTTGGTGACATGGCTCCCCTGTGTTTATAATTTTGCGTGTTTCAATTTGTGCTCGGCCTCCCCTGACAGACCCGGAACATGATGTATCGTACACCACTGCCTTATCTATTGAAGGCTGCCTCTTTTCTCTTTTCTCCCCTTCTCTGCCTCACCTCCCCATCCAGAGCACAGGAAAGCCATACAGCACGGCAGCCGAATAAAAAGAAGAGCATAACCCCTTTTCTAAAGTCATCTAATGTAAATGTTTAGGTTTTGTTTCCATAACATTTCCATATTAAGAGTTGGCGGCCATGTGCAGCAGTGGACCATGGAAACGATGAGAGTTTGGGAGCTTGAGCTTTGTGCAGTGCTGAGAGGCTGAGCTATGAGTGTGACATTGTGGTGAACTTGCAGTGTGCATCTGTGGGCTTTCTCCAGGGCTGTTAGCTTTGGCCTGTTTGTTCATAGATACAGCACCGTAAATCACACATTGTAAAATGCAGAATGCGGGGATGGGGTTGCAGAAGCATGTACTGCTGCAAGGGCCTCTTGGAGGGAGGGGTGTGTGCATGTAGAGTCACATATTTTTTCGTGCATGTGTCTGTCTCCATACAAGTACTATATGTAGAACATGCACTGCCTCAAGGCCCGGTCAACACGGTACAGTACATACATACATACATATGGCTGCCGATGTCATGACAGTTGATTCTTGCACTCGCATTTATAATTTATGTGGTTAAAATACCTTGTCCAGGATGTAAGGTTAACCATCTAGGTATTTATAATAATCTCATAAATTATACCCACGCAAAAGACTAAAGAGTCCCATAATTATTATTAAAACAACACCATAGGGTGTTTGAGTCAGTATTTTAATATGAAATGATTGATCACAGGTTCAAGGTTTTATGCACTTTACCTTGGAGCTGAACTGCTGCTGCTCTCTGTGGCCCTTTGGCTAGCTTCCTGTCTAGGTCTCCAGAGACCCAGCAACATTGTTAACTGTCTGAGGATAGAGTGTCTGGGACCGAAAGCACTGTCAGCCCCCTGAATCTGGTCTTGCTTGTCTCTCCATTCAGAGTTCAACTGTGACATGTCTTTATGCATGGCAGCTAATGTTCAAAGAATAGGTATGATCTATATGAGGCAGAGAGGGGCCACCGGTGGCTCTTTGGGGCATAATAAATAGCTTGAAAGATGATTCATTGCCTTTGTGAGGAGGAGTAGTGAAGTAACGTTGCACATTCCCAGTAAAGAACTCCTCCATTTTAATTGTTTCTGCACCTTTCAGCAGACCCTCAGGTGTACAGTAGCTACAGTGTTTATAAGACACGATAGCAGCAAAATGATGAGAGGGAGAGACCAAAAGATAGAAGAAAGGAAAAAAAATAAAAACACCTTACATTTATATAGTTTGAACTTGACTTCTCAGTTGCTTGGCAAGTCATTATTTATAGCTCTTAGGAACAGCAATGCTTGCCAACTGAGGCAAAGTTGCTTTGGCTTTCAAAGTGAATGTGAATGAAACAGCTGGACACTGTTGGACTGGCTAACATTAACCACCAGATGCGGTGTGTTTAAGTCTCAGACTTTGTGTTGAACTCTGTGTGCTCTGCTCTGTGCCAAGGGCTTCCGACGACAGGATCCGGAGGCCTTGGTGCAGAGCTTTGTTATTTCACAGATTATTGTTATTTCACTGCCATTGTAATGTGATCGAGTGTGTATCACCCTGTCAGAAAGATCTTAATCTCCCTGGCGGCTTTTTTTTGTCTGATTCAGTACAAGTTTCCTGGATGGTGATCAAAGGAAAATACCTAAGTGACCCTGTCACTCTTAGATCAATCTCACTGGTGTTCCATCTTTCTATCTCTTCACTAACCTGTTCCTGTTTTTTTTGTTATGCTTTCCAAATCCAAAGTCAACAGCCGTAAGCATTTTGCAGATCTGAATTTGAAAGCACCTGCATAACTCATTGATAGCTACCTCAGAACTCTCTGATATGACAGCGGTGATGTACTAAGAAAATACCGGCTTTGTTTCTTTTGCTCTGCACCGCAGGTTCGGTCCAGGCCTTGTGATCTACTGGTACGGTTTCATAGGAGAGCTGGACTGCCAGAGAGACAGAGGTATCCTGCTCAAAGACTGCTTCCCTGCAGACATTGTCACCCTGTGCCATGCCGCCCAGCAGGACCAACTGCCACAAGAGCCACAATAAGGACAAAGAGTGAGAAGAGATGAGAAGTGGAGCAAGAAAACAAATAATTAAAGATAGGAGGATGAATGGAAGGAAAGAAAGAGGAAGGCAAGGAGGCGGAAAGGGTAGGAACACTGAACTATACAGGGGTGGATACCAAGATCCGGAAGCAATTTGGTTTTCCTGCAGTGTGAGACTACTGGCAAAAAATCTGCCCTGAACTCCACCTGACCCACTGTCTCTGTCTGTCTCTCCCTTTCTTCCTCTCTTTCAATGCCCCAAAGCCACCACATGTAAATACACACCAGCACTCTGTATATCTGACAGCACAGGGTCAGATTCATACCTGCATATGAAAACACACTCTTGGAGGCTTTCCTGGTTGTGGTCAGCTCGTGGCCCCTGGATGGCCTCTTGCAATGGACAGCCAGGGTGAGAGCCGGCGACCAAAGCAGGACATAAGGCCCTTCCTTATCACACCCAAAGCCCTGGCCTTTGTCACTCTTTCCTCCTCAGTTACACAGGCAGATAAGCGAGGTGCGGTCCGGGTAGACGCCTGTCTCTCACCTGCGTCACTCAGTGCCCTCTCACTGCCTCTCCAGGGGGGTGAACAGGATCATTCCTGATTAAAGCTGGCCTCACTCTGACCCTTTTCACTTCACATTAGAAAATTTGTCGAGGATCGAAGCAAGGGCTCACACCACAACTAAATTTCATCACATGTTTATTATCAACACATTGCATCCACTTATTTTATGTGAATTATCCTACATAACTATAATTAAGTAGCTGTAAATTAAATCTTCGCATTTGTAACACAGCTCCCGCAAACCTCATGTGCCAACAGTTCTCCTCGGCGTGTTTGCATGGTGTTGAATGTGGGAAACATTTCAGATATTTTAGATCATACTTTACAGTCTGTGCTGCAGTTAAGGATTTGCTTAATCGTCAGCCAACTAAACATTACAAAAAATGGCCAAAGAAAAGAATCACATATGAGAAGCTTCACAAATCAAAATGATTAATTGGCTTTCAAAATTCTTGGCGATTAATTTTGTGTCTATCAATGGATCGATTAAGTGACTAATTGTGATCATAGTTCACGTAGTTATTTATAAACCTAGTCTGTAATGAACAGCTGTGTTACCTAATGTACACAGGGATTAAGGCATCTGTTGAGCCAAAGAGTTAATGTTACAGTCAAATAAATTTCAAATCAATTATCTCTGTATCACCTTCATGCACTGTAGGATCGCCAGTTGTGTTCTATCCCACATTTTACATGGTGAACATTTAAAAGAAAATTTCTGTTGTACAGTGCAATTTTGTATATTTGTTTATTATGAATAAATAAGTTTTGATATAACATTTTGAATATATTCTTGTTATTAATTTGAACAACCCAAACTTTATATCCTCAATATATGTTTCTTTAACTTAAGCTATGTACGTAAACTCCTTTATTTACAGCTTAAGCTATGTGAGTGCCTGCAGGTACATAGAAACACCTGATTTCCATGTTAAGGTGAGTGACCATCCAGCAGTTGTCTGTTGCACATCTTTACAACCCCAGTACCTTTTATGAGCAGATACTAATGGAAGAAACACAGCCGGGCTAGGGGAACCAGAAGTGAACATAAAGTTGAGTGATGCTTTTAGAGGCAGATATGCACTGCCTATAGGGGGTCCCTGTCCTGTCCTCTTCTTTATTGCACACAAAACGATAAGAGGAAAGAAAGTGAAAGGGTGAAGAACCTGCCACCGCCTCAGATAATGCATTTTATAATAATCATTTTACACACACTGTGCCTTCTAACTTCCAGTATTTAAAGTGAGTAAAGGAGAGAATTTGTTTTTGTTTGCTAATATTACACAGACTTCATAGCTGACCATCAGCTCTCACCTACTGTCCTGCAGAGAGATGAATCACAGCCGGCCTCAGGTGGAAAATACAGTAAGATATGAATATAGTGATGTTCGCTCCTCATCTTCGCTGCAGTGTAATCAATCCCAAACCCGATCCACTCCTCTTCTGTTGCTGAAGAGAAAGAGAAACTCCCCCATACAGAATAAAAATAAGCTTTTCTATGTTTGTTCTGCACAGTCATGCACCGCTCACGCAGTTAGAAAGATATGGTATGCAGGGGTTAAATACCTCTAAAGTGTTGCTTGATTTGTTACCCTTAAAACTCTAACCCTCAGCCGGCTCCCATCTAGGCCTTGATCCCTCCATGAGGAGGCCAGTGGGTCACGACGGGGTCGCCAGGCGGCCATGGCTTCCTCTGTCAGGCCCCCCTGCTCCATGTGGTACAAAACAACTGTCCCCATGTGTCCAGTTAAACTCGGCCCTATTGCCTGGCCATGGAATGCTTAGACATCAGTTTATGGCTCCTGTTGGACACAAAAACAGAGCTATTTTACTCAGGGAGGGAAAATTCTCTGTTGAATAAGAACAGAAAAAATGGAAAACAGCAGATTCAGTTCCTCTCAAGTTTCAAGCCTTCCTGCCATTGTTTTCTAAGATGGCTGTCGCACAAAAGAGGAGCCAGGGTCAACTCCTATAAATTAGGTTCTGCACACAATGCAAACTAAATACAGCTTTTTTTAAACCTACTTCAAAGGCGCGGGCCGACATCGCCGTCAGCTGACAAGATTTCCATGATGTGAGTGCAAATATAGAAAAAAAAGCTTCCATCTGATGATTTTTAAGAGCCAGATGTCTTTATTTTGTGTTTTCCTTGCCCTTGTCTCCCACCTCTTTTTAGATTAATTGTTCTTGTCACAACAATGGGGCACTCGAGTGCTCTCCAAATAAGGCCAGCTTGGAGAGGCTGCTTCCTGGGGCCAGGAACAACAGGGTTCTGGAGAAATTTGATCCTCGAGAGGCATCCTGGACAAACATGACTCAATATACAGTAGTTTTTCATTGAAGAAATTTTATGACTTGTAGTAATATATGAGAATTACTGATAATCAATTTAATGTGAATGAGAAAAAAATCGAAAGCATATTATTAATGTTTTTTCCTGTGACAATATCGCAGAGAAACAGCATGCAAAACAATTTAGTTACATATTTTATTCTTTATTGTAATATTGGTTACAATCCTTAAATCTGTGACTCCCATGTGTCAGATTTGTTTGATGCAGTTCACAGCATCCACTCTGTCTGGCCTGGGCCCGCAGGCTATTGGAAGTCCACTATCCACTCAGATGTACATCTTGGCCCAATCTCTTCCAGATCCTGCTGTTTTATGTCTCTTCAGCCAAGCTGCTAGATAGACCACTGAGACCCAGAGAATGAGAATGAAGGACAGAACCAGAGTGAGACTGAAGGGTAGGTTCTATCCCTCCAGAAGACCACCAAACGGACTTCCTCCACGCTCCTGTGTTATTTATGTGGAGAGAGCTCTGGCCTGTTTCTGCCCCAGGCAGCTCAGTGCTTTTAGTAGGGATCCTCTCAGCCTCCGTCAGCCAGCAAGATATCACAGGGTGGAAATAAATAAAAGTTCTCCTGGAAGAGTCAGAGCAGCCAGTTTTGAAATTAAAACAGGATTTTTTTTTTTTTTTTTTTTAGTGGGCTTGAATACCAGCACTGGAAAAAGGAAAAAGGCGGCCTCTCTGCACTGAGCTGAAGCAGCTACGAAGAGATTTCATTTTTATTTTTAGGAGGCTGTGCCTGCTAATCAGAGGCTGTTATTTAAAAACAACAATGGATCATGAGAAAAACGGTCTTGGGGATTTTAAAATGGCAAAGCAGTGGATGTTTGATTGACAGGATAGAGGACAGATGGTATGTTTGAGGGAAACTATGACAAGAATCTACTTGGATGGGGGGAGATGTGGGGCTAGTTTAGCTGATGATGATGATGGTATAGTGCTAAATGGAAAGGAAGATGGAAGGGTGTTGACTGGGCTTCTTGCTAATTGAGGTATTCCATTTAGAGCCAAGCTCTCAATTGTAAAAACAGTGGCACTCGCTATGTAACTCACACCTTCAAATAAATCCAGGAGGCATATTTGGAGTTACTTCCAGGGAGACCTGATACACCATGTGTCTGTGGCCATCTTTGGGGCCGGTGACGGTCCTGAGTTTGGCCAAGATAACATACATCAGCCATATTTTACAGTGACTATTTTGCTTGTCAGATTCAATTTGTCCCAATTCTTTTAACATGTATTGTCACAGATAGAAAGGAGGTGGGAAATACCACAGAGGAGCATGGGGAGTTTGGTGGGAAAAAAAAGGTCTTTCAGTGAAATGGAGGGAGCGTGTCTGTGGTTGGAACCACAGGGGTGACAGCCTGCATGGAGGCTGCCTGCTCTACCATCGGCCACCAGAAAGGTCAGCCCCCCTGAGTGGCATTTGGACTATGACAGAAGTGACCCAGAAACTGTGTCATCTCCTGTTCACAGCGAGGGTCCAGAGGAGGCCTGGTAACATCCGTGGTACAGGTACAGGCCAGCATGAAGATGGGCGGGGGTGAGGAGAACTGCAGGGTGGAATAGAGGTAGAGGAGGAAGAGACAGCAGAGACGTATGAGCACCATTGACATTCTAAAAGATTAGAAAAATACAGCTGCAGAGGTAGTCAGGGGGGGAAAAGGTTAGTTGCAAGAGGCTGGAGACAAAATCTGTTTCAGTCAAAACAAACCCTGGCTCACCCTTTCCCTTGTCCTTTATTAGTGAGCACGATGGCCCGATGAGAGCAGTCACAAGCTTGTTATTATGAAATAAGTGCACTTAGGAGGAGGTGGAGCTACTGTACATGGGTGGCGGTGGCCATGGAGACAAATGTAGCTATTATGTGATGCATGCAAGGGCATAGGTTTGGTCTCAACATCAGTAGGGACGCAACAACTCGCCACCCCTCCAAAACAAAGAGATTGGCTTTTTAATGCCGTCAACCAAACAGTTTATTGACATATAAGATCTGAATTTACATTCGGAAATGCCCATATGCAAATGTAGTATATGTACATGTGTTGAATTTCTATATATGAAATATATGTACATATGAAGTAAAATCATATATGTATTTGAAGTATAGCCATATATGTATAAAAAAAAAAAAAAAAAAAAAAATGAAACCTGATAGAAATTGGAACAAAATCATATACTGACATATATGTCTAGCTAATAGAAACGTGTATTTTACTATTAAGTAATTAAGTAATGAAAAGTCATAGTATATATTCAGTTGTCATTTCAGCACCGTGAAGAATCTGCGACCCCCCTTCTCCACCTCAACCATGGACGCCAGACAATCTCCAAACAAATCATCCCATCAAAACTTTCACTCATGGAGATGTCCCATCCTCGAGTTCCATTCCTCATCACCACCACCAGTGTCTGGACTCTGGGGGAACTTCGAGGGAATTTCAACGAATGGATCATTTCCATAAAGATCCACTTCCTACTGGAATGCCAAACTCTATTCCTTTCATTCACAATAAATTTTACTTTTCTCAAAAATCTCATGCTCCCTTGTTGCTTTTATTAGTCTCTCCTGATTGAAATGTCATAGTATAGTAAGGCATCCTATACTAAGGTATAAAAAGTCATACTATAGTAAAGCATGAAAAGTCATACTATGGTAATGTATGATATGTCAAAGTATAACGCATAAAAAACCATAGTATAGTAAATCATAAAGAAATCACAGTATACTAAGGTAAAAATGTCATAGTATAGTAGGGGATAAATAGGTCTTAGTATTTTAAGGCAAAAAAAGTCATAAAACATTGTACTGTGAGTGACAGATTGTGAGTCATACTAGTTAGGCCTAAAATGTCAAAGTAACGACATAGTGAAGCAAGACTTAAAAAGTCACAGTATAATAAGACATTAAAAGGCATAAAATTGTCATAATATAGTGAGACATGAAACATCCTGCAAATGTCATAGTATAGTGAAGCATAAAAAGTCTTGAAAACATCTTGGTGTGGTAAGGCATACAAAAGTAATAAAAACATCATAGTGTAATAAGGCGTAAAACCAACATGGTATAATAGTTGTAAAAAGTCATAAAAACACCATAGTATAGACAGGCATAAAAATTCATAGTATAATACGGCATAAGACCATCATAGTATGTTAAGGCATAAAAAGTGCATAAAAAGGTCATAGTATAGTAGGGCATAAATAGCAAGAATAATTCTTAGTACACCAAGGCAAAAAAAATCATAAGAACGTCATACTATGATAAGGCATAAAGACATCATAGTATAGTATGGCGTAAAATCGTCATAGTATAGTAAGGCATAAAAAGTCAGAAAAACATGATAGTATAGTGAGGTATAAAAAGTCATAGTATAGTAAGTCAAAAAAAAGTCATGAAAACGTCACAGTATAGTAAGGTATGAATAGTAATAAAAATGTCATAGTATAATAAGGAATAAAAAAGTCATAGTATAGTAAGGCATAAAAAGTCAGAAAAACATGATAGTATAGTGAGGTATAAAAAGTCATAGTATAGTAAGGCATGAAAATTCATAAAAATGTCATAGTATAGGAAAGGATGGAAAGTCATGAAAATGTCATAGTATAATAAGAAATAAAAAAGTCATAGTATAGTAAGGCATGAAAATTCATAAAAATGTCATAGTATAGGAAAGGATGGAAAGTCATGAAAATGTCATAGTATAATAAGAAATAAAAAAGTCATAGTATAGTAAGGCATGAAAATTCATAAAAATGTCATAGTATAGGAAAGGATGGAAAGTCATGAAAATGTCATAGTATAATAAGAAATAAAAAAGTCATAGTATAGTAAGGCATGAAAATTCATAAAAATGTCATAGTATAGGAAAGGATGGAAAGTCATGAAAATGTCATAGTATAATAAGAAATAAAAAAGTCATAGTATAGTAAGGCATGAAAATTCATAAAAATGTCATAGTATAGGAAAGGATGGAAAGTCATGAAAATGTCATAGTATAATAAGAAATAAAAAAGTCATAGTATAGTAAGGCATGAAAATTCATAAAAATGTCATAGTATAGGAAAGGATGGAAAGTCATGAAAATGTCATAGTATAATAAGAAATAAAAAAGTCATAGTATAGTAAGGCATGAAAATTCATAAAAATGTCATAGTATAGGAAAGGATGGAAAGTCATGAAAATGTCATAGTATAATAAGAAATAAAAAAGTCATAGTATAGTAAGGCATGAAAATTCATAAAAATGTCATAGTATAGGAAAGGATGGAAAGTCATGAAAATGTCATAGTATAATAAGAAATAAAAAAGTCATAGTATAGTAAGGCATGAAAATTCATAAAAATGTCATAGTATAGGAAAGGATGGAAAGTCATGAAAATGTCATAGTATAATAAGAAATAAAAAAGTCATAGTATAGTAAGGCATGAAAATTCATAAAAATGTCATAGTATAGGAAAGGATGGAAAGTCATGAAAATGTCATAGTATAATAAGAAATAAAAAAGTCATAGTATAGTAAGGCATGAAAATTCATAAAAATGTCATAGTATAGGAAAGGATGGAAAGTCATGAAAATGTCATAGTATAATAAGAAATAAAAAAGTCATAGTATAGTAAGGCATGAAAATTCATAAAAATGTCATAGTATAGGAAAGGATGGAAAGTCATGAAAATGTCATAGTATAATAAGAAATAAAAAAGTCATAGTATAGTAAGGCATGAAAATTCATAAAAATGTCATAGTATAGGAAAGGATGGAAAGTCATGAAAATGTCATAGTATAATAAGAAATAAAAAAGTCATAGTATAGTAAGGCATGAAAATTCATAAAAATGTCATAGTATAGGAAAGGATGGAAAGTCATGAAAATGTCATAGTATAATAAGAAATAAAAAAGTCATAGTATAGTAAGGCATGAAAATTCATAAAAATGTCATAGTATAGGAAAGGATGGAAAGTCATGAAAATGTCATAGTATAATAAGAAATAAAAAAGTCATAGTATAGTAAGGCATGAAAATTCATAAAAATGTCATAGTATAGGAAAGGATGGAAAGTCATGAAAATGTCATAGTATAATAAGAAATAAAAAAGTCATAGTATAGTAAGGCATGAAAATTCATAAAAATGTCATAGTATAGGAAAGGATGGAAAGTCATGAAAATGTCATAGTATAATAAGAAATAAAAAAGTCATAGTATAGTAAGGCATGAAAATTCATAAAAATGTCATAGTATAGGAAAGGATGGAAAGTCATGAAAATGTCATAGTATAATAAGAAATAAAAAAGTCATAGTATAGTAAGGCATGAAAATTCATAAAAATGTCATAGTATAGGAAAGGATGGAAAGTCATGAAAATGTCATAGTATAATAAGGCATAAAACGTCATAAAAACGTCATAGTACAATTAGGCATAAAAAGTCATAGTATAGTAAGGCAAAAAAAAGTCATGAAAACGTCACAGTATAGTCAGGCATGAATAGTAATAAAAATGTTATAGTATAATAAGGCATAAAAAGTCATAAAAATGTCATAGTATATTAAGGCATAGAAAGTCATATTATAGTAAGGCATAAAAAGTCATAAAAACGTCATTACATAGTGAGGCAAAAAAAGTCATAAAAAGTCATAATATAGAAAGGCAAAAAAAAGTCATCAAAATGTCATAGTATAATAAGGTTCAAAAAGTCATAAAAATGTCATAGTACAGTAAGGCATAAAAAGTAAAAAAAAACGTCATAGTATAGTAAGGCATAAAAACTCATAAAAATGTCATAGTATATTAAGGCATAGAAAGTCATGAAAATGTCATAGTATAATAAGGCATGAAAGGTCATAAAATCGTCAAAGTACATTAAGGCATAAAAAGTAAAAAAAACGTCATAGTATAGTAAGGCATAAAAAGTCATAAAAATGTCATAGTATTAAAAGTCATAAAAAGTCAAAGTATAGTAAGGCAAAAAAAAGTCATTAAAATGTCATAGTATAATAAGAAATGTATAGTCATGAAAATGTCAGTATAGTAAGGCATAAAAAGTCATAAAAACGTCATAGTATACTAAGGCATAAAAAGTCTTAAAAACACCATAGTATAGTAAGGAATAAAAAGTCATAGTATATTAAGGCTAAAAAAGTAATGAAAACGTCATAGTATAGTAAGGCATAAATAGTCATAAAAATGTCATCGTATAGTAAGGAAAAAAAAGTCATGAAAACATCACAGTATATTCAGGCATAAATAGTTGTAAAAAGTCATATTATAGTAAGGCAAGAAAAAAAATAAAAATGTCCTAGTATAATAAGGCATAAAATGTCATAAAAAAAGTCGTAGCATAATGAGGCGAAAAATAAGCGCCTAAAAAAGTCCCTTGTATAGTTAATGGAAAAAAGTCAATCAAATGTCATGAGGTAATAATACGACCATCTTTAAAAAAAAGCCATGAAATGTACATAGTATTAAATTAAGGAATAAAAGGTCATAAATGTCATAAGTGATAGTAAGGGCTCATGAAAGTCATAAAAAGCTCATAAAAAAGTAATAGTATAGTAAGGCATAAAAGTCAGCAAAATTTGGTCATAGTCTATAAGCGGCATAGAAAGTCATAGTATAGTCTAAGATTGCAAACAAAAGTCATGAAAATGTTCATAGTAATAACTACACAACCAGGCAAAAAAGTCATCAAAAATGTCATAGTAATAATAATAGCATAACAACAGTCATAGTATAGTGAGGGCACAAAAAGTCATGAACTAGTGTCTAAGAGTATAGATAGTAAGGCACAAACATTCATAAAAATGTCATAGTATGTACGGCTAAAGAAAAGTCATGAAAACTTCTACGTATATTGTAAGGCATAATACAGTCATCAAAATGATCCATGAGTATAGTAAGGCAGCAAAAAGTCATGAAAATATGCATAGTATATAGTAAGTGCATAAATAGTCATAAAAATGTCATAGGATAGATAAGGCAAAAAAAGTCATAAAAAGCGTAATAGTATAATGAAGGCATGAAAAAGTCATAAAAAATGTTATAAGTAAAGTAAGGGATAAAGTAATGAAAACGTCATAGTATAGTACAGTCATGAAATATGTATAAAAGTCATATGTATAAGTAGGCAAAAACTCAACTGAAAAGATCATAGTAATAGTAGGTAAAAAAAAAAGTCATAAAAAGACATAGTATTAGTAAGGATAAAAAGTTCATAAAATCGTCAAAGTTACATTAAGGCATAAAGTAAGAAAAACGTCATAGTATACGTAAGGCATAAAAAGTCATAAAAGATGTCCATAGTATAAAAAGTCATAAAAGGTCAAGTTACGTAGAGCGCAAAAGGACATGTAAAGAATGTCATAGTTATACTAAGGCATAAAAAGTCTTAAAACGGCGCATAGTTATAATAATGAATAAAAAGTCATAGTATAGTTAAGTGCTAAAAAAGTAATGAAACGTCATAGTAATAAAGTGAGGCATAAAATTAGTCATAAAACATGTCATCAGTATAGTAAGCGAAAAAAAGTCAATGCCAACATGCAGCAGTATATGTTCAGGCATAAATAGTTTGTTAAAAAGTCATATTATAGTAACGGCAAAAAAAAAAAAATGTCCTAGTATACTAAGGCATAAAATCGTAGTATACGTGGAGGCAAAAAATCTAAAAAAGTCATAGTCTAGTAAGGAAAAATTCATGAAAATGTCATAGTATAATATGGCAACAAAAAGCCATGAAATGTCATAGTATAATAAGGAATAAAAGGTCATAAAAACGTCATAGTATAGTAGGTACTAAAAGTCATAACAATGTCTAAAACATAATAGTGAATAGTAAGGCATAAAAAGTCACAACAATGTCATAGTATATTAAGGCATAGAAAGTCATATTATAAACTTATGACATTTCATGATTGTTTTTGCCTTAGCACTATACTAAGGCATAGAAATCCATAGTATAGTAAGGCAAAAAAAGTCATGAAAAATGTCATAGTAAAATAAGGCATAAAAGTCATGTAAAGTAAGGCTCAAAAGTCACGAAATCATCACCGTATAGTAAAGGCATTAAAAGCCATAAAAACGTGATAGTATAATAAGGCATAAAACGTCATAAAACATATAGTACAATAAGGCATAAAAAGTAATAAAAATGTCCATAGTTACAAATAAGGCTAAATGTCAGCAGTAATTTAGTACAGGCAAATAAGTCATGAACATGTATAGTAATAGTAAGGTAAAAAAAAAAGTCATAAAAGACATAGATATAGTAAGGGCATAAAAAGTCATATAATCGTCAAAGTACATTAAGGCCATAAAAAGTAAAAAACGTCATACGTAATAGTAAGGCATAAAAGTCATAAAAATGTCATAGTATAATTAGGCAAGAAAAAACAGTTCATGAAATGTCATAGTATAGAATAAGGCATTTAATAGTCCAATAGAAGATGTCATAGTATATAGGCATAAAAAGTTCTAAAAAATAAAAAGGAACAAACAGTCATAAAAATGTCATATATTGTGCGATGTATTGATGATAAAAACTGTCATAACGTTTGGTAGTTCATAAAAAGTCATAAAGAATTCGTCATTATAGTAAGTGTATTAATGCATAAATAAGTCATAAAACGTCATAGTATATAAGGGACAAAATTTAAAACGGCATAGTATACAGAAAGGTGCTAAAAAAACGTCCTGAAAAGTCCCATGCATAGTCAGGCATAAATTTGTTTCATAAAAATGTCATAATATTATAATGATACCAAAAAGTCATTTTATCTAAGGGCGAGTAAATAAAGTCATAATAGCTCCAAGTATAGTAAGGCATAAAAAGTTGCATAAAAATGTCCATAGTAGTAATAAAGCGCATAAAAAGTTATAAAAGCATCATAGTATCTAAGCGCATGAAAGTCTTAAAACATTATAGGTAATAGTAAGGCAAAAATTCATAAAAAACGTGAATAGTATAATGAGGCATAAAAAGTCTTATAAAACGTGATTAGTAAGATGTAAGGCATTGGAAGTCATAATACGACGTGATTTAGATAATAAGGGGTATAAGAAATCATAAAAGAACGTGCAATAGTACAATAAGGCATAAAACCTGATAAAAAGGGTTATACTAAGTAAGAATAAAAAGTTATAAAAACGTCATAGTATAATAAAGGCATAAAACGTAATAAAAATGTCACACTAGTAAGACATAAAAAGTTATAAAAAATCATAGCATTAATAAGGCATAGAAAAGTCCATGAAAAATGACATAGTATAGCTAAAGGGACAAATGTTAAAAGCATCGTATAGAAAGGCAAAAAAAAGTCAATGGAAAATGTTACAGCAATAGTCAGAGCATAAATTTTTCATAAAAATGTCATAAATTGTAAAGATACAAAAAGTCATTGTAATACACTAAGATCGAAAAAAGTCATAAAAATGTCATATGTAAAATAACGGCATAACAACAGTCATCTCGTAAAGTAAGGCAAAAAGTCAGCGAAATACATCACAGTTATTAAGGCAATTAAAAGGCATACAAAACGTGATGTAATAATACAGGCCATAAACGTCTATAAAAAATCACAAGTACCACTAAGGCATAAAAAAGTAATAAATGTCATAGTATATAGTAGGCATAAAAAGTAATACAAAAGTGATAGTACAATAAAGCATAAAACCTGATAAAATGTCATACTAGTCAAGACATAAAAGTTTATACAAGAACGTCATAGTAGATAATAAGGTATAAGAAACGTAATAAAATGTCATACTAGTACAGACATAAAAAGTTATAAAAACATCATAGTATACATAAGGCTAAAAAGTCATAAAAAATGAACATAGTATAGTACGGGACAATTTTAAAAAAGGCATAGTAATATGAAAGGCAAAAAATCGTCATGAAAACGTCACAGCATAGTCAGGCATGAGAATTTTGCATAGGGGGATGTCATAATATTATAAAGATACAAAGTCATTGTAATACTAAGAGCGAAAAAAAGTCATAAAATGTCATAGTAAAATAAGGCTAAATAAAATGTCATAAAAAAACTATCATAGTATAGTAGGCAGTAAATAGTCATCAAAATGTCAGTATAATAAGG
>NW_019174404.1:8116687-8225753 GCF_002260705.1 Seriola dumerili
CAGGCATGAATAGTAATAAAAATGTTATAGTATAATAAGGCATAAAAAGTCATAAAAATGTCATAGTATATTAAGGCATAGAAAGTCATATTATAGTAAGGCATAAAAAGTCATAAAAACGTCATTACATAGTGAGGCAAAAAAAGTCATAAAAAGTCATAATATAGAAAGGCAAAAAAAAGTCATCAAAATGTCATAGTATAATAAGGTTCAAAAAGTCATAAAAATGTCATAGTATAATAAGGCATGAAAGGTCATAAAATCGTCAAAGTACATTAAGGCATAAAAAGTAAAAAAACCGTCATAGTATAGTAAGGCATAAAAAGTCATAAAAATGTCATAGTATAATAAGGCATGAAAGGTCATAAAATCGTCAAAGTACATTAAGGCATAAAAAGTAAAAAAACCGTCATAGTATAGTAAGGCATAAAAAGTCATAAAAATGTCATAGTATAATAAGGCATGAAAGGTCATAAAATCGTCAAAGTACATTAAGGCATAAAAAGTAAAAAAACCGTCATAGTATAGTAAGGCATAAAAAGTCATAAAAATGTCATAGTATAATAAGGCATGAAAGGTCATAAAATCGTCAAAGTACATTAAGGCATAAAAAGTAAAAAAACCGTCATAGTATAGTAAGGCATAAAAAGTCATAAAAATGTCATAGTATAATAAGGCATGAAAGGTCATAAAATCGTCAAAGTACATTAAGGCATAAAAAGTAAAAAAACCGTCATAGTATAGTAAGGCATAAAAAGTCATAAAAATGTCATAGTATAATAAGGCATGAAAGGTCATAAAATCGTCAAAGTACATTAAGGCATAAAAAGTAAAAAAACCGTCATAGTATAGTAAGGCATAAAAAGTCATAAAAATGTCATAGTATAATAAGGCATGAAAGGTCATAAAATCGTCAAAGTACATTAAGGCATAAAAAGTAAAAAAACCGTCATAGTATAGTAAGGCATAAAAAGTCATAAAAATGTCATAGTATAATAAGGCATGAAAGGTCATAAAATCGTCAAAGTACATTAAGGCATAAAAAGTAAAAAAACCGTCATAGTATAGTAAGGCATAAAAAGTCATAAAAATGTCATAGTATAATAAGGCATGAAAGGTCATAAAATCGTCAAAGTACATTAAGGCATAAAAAGTAAAAAAACCGTCATAGTATAGTAAGGCATAAAAAGTCATAAAAATGTCATAGTATAATAAGGCATGAAAGGTCATAAAATCGTCAAAGTACATTAAGGCATAAAAAGTAAAAAAACCGTCATAGTATAGTAAGGCATAAAAAGTCATAAAAATGTCATAGTATAATAAGGCATGAAAGGTCATAAAATCGTCAAAGTACATTAAGGCATAAAAAGTAAAAAAACCGTCATAGTATAGTAAGGCATAAAAAGTCATAAAAATGTCATAGTATAATAAGGCATGAAAGGTCATAAAATCGTCAAAGTACATTAAGGCATAAAAAGTAAAAAAACCGTCATAGTATAGTAAGGCATAAAAAGTCATAAAAATGTCATAGTATAATAAGGCATGAAAGGTCATAAAATCGTCAAAGTACATTAAGGCATAAAAAGTAAAAAAACCGTCATAGTATAGTAAGGCATAAAAAGTCATAAAAATGTCATAGTATAATAAGGCATGAAAGGTCATAAAATCGTCAAAGTACATTAAGGCATAAAAAGTAAAAAAACCGTCATAGTATAGTAAGGCATAAAAAGTCATAAAAATGTCATAGTATAATAAGGCATGAAAGGTCATAAAATCGTCAAAGTACATTAAGGCATAAAAAGTAAAAAAACCGTCATAGTATAGTAAGGCATAAAAAGTCATAAAAATGTCATAGTATAATAAGGCATGAAAGGTCATAAAATCGTCAAAGTACATTAAGGCATAAAAAGTAAAAAAACCGTCATAGTATAGTAAGGCATAAAAAGTCATAAAAATGTCATAGTATAATAAGGCATGAAAGGTCATAAAATCGTCAAAGTACATTAAGGCATAAAAAGTAAAAAAACCGTCATAGTATAGTAAGGCATAAAAAGTCATAAAAATGTCATAGTATAATAAGGCATAAAAAGTCATAGTATAGTAAGGCATAAAAACTCATAAAAATGTCATAGTATATTAAGGCATAGAAAGTCATGAAAATGTCATAGTATAATAAGGCATGAAAGGTCATAAAATCGTCAAAGTACATTAAGGCATAAAAAGTAAAAAAAACGTCATAGTATAGTAAGGCATAAAAAGTCATAAAAATGTCATAGTATTAAAAGTCATAAAAAGTCAAAGTATAGTAAGGCAAAAAAAAGTCATTAAAATGTCATAGTATAATAAGAAATGTATAGTCATGAAAATGTCAGTATAGTAAGGCATAAAAAGTCATAAAAACGTCATAGTATACTAAGGCATAAAAAGTCTTAAAAACACCATAGTATAGTAAGGAATAAAAAGTCATAGTATATTAAGGCTAAAAAAGTAATGAAAACGTCATAGTATAGTAAGGCATAAATAGTCATAAAAATGTCATCGTATAGTAAGGAAAAAAAAGTCATGAAAACATCACAGTATATTCAGGCATAAATAGTTGTAAAAAGTCATATTATAGTAAGGCAAGAAAAAAAATAAAAATGTCCTAGTATAATAAGGCATAAAATGTCATAAAAAAAAGTCGTAGCATAATGAGGCAAAAAAAGCTTAAAAAAGTCCTTGTATAGTAAGGAAAAAAGTCATGAAAATGTCATAGTATAATAAGGCATAAAATGTCATAAAAAAAGTCGTAGCATAATGAGGCAAAAAAAGCCTAAAAAAGTCCTTGTATAGTAAGGAAAAAAGTCATGAAAATGTCATAGTATAATACGACACAAAAAGCCATGAAAATGTCATAGTATAATAAGGAATAAAAGGTCATAAAAATGTCATAGTATAGTAAGGCATGAAAAGTCATAAAAAGTCATAAAAAAGTAATAGTATAGTAAGGCATAAAAAGTCACAAAAATGTCATAGTATAATAAGGCATAGAAAGTCATAGTATAGTAAGGCAAAAAAAGTCATGAAAATGTCATAGTATAATAAGGCAAAAAAAAGTCATAAAAATGTCATAGTATAATAAGGCATAAAAAGTCATAGTATAGTGAGGCAAAAAAAGTCATGACAGTGTCATAGTATATAGTAAGGCACAAACATTCATAAAAATGTCATAGTATAGTACGGCAAAAAAAGTCATGAAAACTTCATAGTATATTGTAAGGCATAAACAGTCATAAAAATGTCATAGTATAGTAAGGCACAAAAAGTCATGAAAATATCANTCATAGAAATGTCATAGTATAATAAGGCATGGAATCTCATAAAAACATCATGGTATATTAAGGCAAAAAAGTCATAAAAAGTCATAGTATAGTAAGGCAAAAAAAAAATGAATACATCAGTATAGTAAGTCAAAAATAGTCATAAAAATGTCATAGTATAATAAGGCATAAAATGGAATAAAAACTTCATATTATAGTAAGGCAAGAAAAGGTGTAAAAAGTCATAGTGTAGTTAGGCAAAAAATGTCAAAAAAACGTCATAGTATAGTAGAGCATTAAAAGTCATAAAAATGTGATAGTATAATAAGGCATAAAACGTCATAAAAACGTCATAGTACAATTAGGCATAAAAAGTCATAGTATAGTAAGGCAAAAAAAAGTCATTAAAATGTCATAGTATAATAAGAAATGTATAGTCATGAAAATGTCAGTATAGTAAGGCATAAAAAGTCATAAAAACGTCATAGTATACTAAGGCATAAAAAGTCTTAAATATAGTAAGGCAAGAAAAAAAATAAAAATGTCCTAGTATAATAAGGCATAAAATGTCATAAAAAAAGTCGTAGCATAATGAGGCAAAAAAAGCCTAAAAAAGTCCTTGTATAGTAAGGAAAAAAGTCATGAAAATGTCATAGTATAATACGACACAAAAAGCCATGAAAATGTCATAGTATAATAAGGAATAAAAGGTCATAAAAATGTCATAGTATAGTAAGGCATGAAAAGTCATAAAAAGTCATAAAAAAGTAATAGTATAGTAAGGCATAAAAAGTCACAAAAATGTCATAGTATAATAAGGCATAGAAAGTCATAGTATAGTAAGGCAAAAAAAGTCATGAAAATGTCATAGTATAATAAGGCAAAAAAAGTCATAAAAATGTCATAGTATAATAAGGCATAAAAAGTCATAGTATAGTGAGGCAAAAAAAGTCATGACAGTGTCATAGTATATAGTAAGGCACAAACATTCATAAAAATGTCATAGTATAGTACGGCAAAAAAAGTCATGAAAACTTCATAGTATATTGTAAGGCATAAACAGTCATAAAAATGTCATAGTATAGTAAGGCACAAAAAGTCATGAAAATATCATAGTATATAGTAAGGCATAAATAGTCATAAAAATGTCATAGGATAGTAAGGCAAAAAAAGTCATAAAAACGTAATAGTATAATAAGGCATGAAAAGTCATAAAAATGTTATAGTAAAGTAAGGGATAAAAAGTCATGAAAACGTCATAGTATAGTACAGCATAAATAGTAATAAAAAGTCATAGTATAGTATGGCAAAAAACTCATGAAAAGATCATAGTATAGTAAGGTAAAAAAAAAGTCATAAAAAGACATAGTATAGTAAGGCATAAAAAGTCATAAAATCGTCAAAGTACATTAAGGCATAAAAAGTAAGAAAAACGTCATAGTATAGTAAGGCATAAAAAGTCATAAAAATGTCATAGTATAAAAAGTCATAAAAAGTCAAAGTATAGTAAGGCAAAAAAGGTCATTAAAATGTCATAGTATACTAAGGCATAAAAAGTCTTAAAAACGCCATAGTATAATAATGAATAAAAAGTCATAGTATATTAAGGCTAAAAAAGTAATGAAAACGTCATAGTATAGTGAGGCATAAATAGTCATAAAAATGTCATAGTATAGTAAGGAAAAAAAGTCATGAAAACATCACAGTATATTCAGGCATAAATAGTTGTAAAAAGTCATATTATAGTAACGCAAAAAAAAAAAAAAATGTCCTAGTATAATAAGGCATAAAATGTCGTAGTATAGTGAGGCAAAAAAATCCTAAAAAAGTCATAGTATAGTAAGGAAAAAATTCATGAAAATGTCATAGTATAATATGGCACAAAAAGCCATGAAAATGTCATAGTATAATAAGGAATAAAAGGTCATAAAAACGTCATAGTATAGTAAGGTACTAAAAGTCATAAAATGTCATAAAAACATAATAGTATAGTAAGGCATAAAAAGTCACAAAAATGTCATAGTATATTAAGGCATAGAAAGTCATATTATACTATGACATTTTCATGACTTTTTTTGCCTTACTATACTAAGGCATAGAAAGTCATAGTATAGTAAGGCAAAAAAAGTCATGAAAATGTCATAGTAAAATAAGGCATAAAAAGTCATAGTAAAGTAAGGCTCAAAAGTCACGAAATCATCACCGTATAGTAAGGCATTAAAAGCCATAAAAACGTGATAGTATAATAAGGCATAAAACGTCATAAAAACATCATAGTACAATAAGGCATAAAAAGTAATAAAAATGTCATAGTAAAATAAGGCATAAAATGTCACAGTATAGTAAGGCAAAATAAGTCATGAACATGTCATAGTATAGTAAGGTAAAAAAAAAGTCATAAAAAGACATAGTATAGTAAGGCATAAAAAGTCATATAATCGTCAAAGTACATTAAGGCATAAAAAGTAAAAAAAACGTCATAGTATAGTAAGGCATAAAAAGTCATAAAAATGTCATAGTATAATTAGGCAAAAAAAGTAATGAAAATGTCATAGTATAATAAGGCATTAATAGTCATAAAAATGTCATAGTATAATAAGGCATAAAAAGTTCTAAAAACATCAAAAAGGAACAAAAAGTCATAAAAATGTCATCATATTGTATTATATAAAAATGTCATAGTTTGGTAAGGCATAAAAAGTCATAAAAACGTCATAGTATAGTAATGCATAAAAAGTCATAAAAACGTCATAGTATAGTAAGGGACAAATTTAAAAGGCATAGTATAGAAAGGCAAAAAAAAGTCATGAAAACGTCACAGCATAGTCAGGCATAAATTTTCATAAAAATGTCATAATATTATAAGATACCAAAAGTCATTTTATACTAAGGCGAAAAAAGTCATAAAAATGTCATAGTATAGTAAGGCATAAAAAGTCATAAAAATGTCATAGTATAATAAGGCATAAAAAGTTATAAAAGCATCATAGTATACTAAGGCATGAAAAGTCTAAAAAACATTATAGTATAGTAAGGCATAAAAATTCATAAAAACGTGATAGTATAATGAGGCATAAAAAGTCTTAAAAACGTGATAGTACAGTAAGGCATTGGAAGTCATAATAACGTGATAGTATAATAAGGTATAAAACATCATAAAAACGTCATAGTACAATAAGGCATAAAACCTGATAAAAATGTCATACTAGTAAGACATAAAAAGTTATAAAAACGTCATAGTATAATAAGGCATAAAACGTAATAAAAATGTCACACTAGTAAGACATAAAAAGTTATAAAAACATCATAGCATAATAAGGCATAAAAAGTCATAAAAATGTCATAGTTTGGTAAGGCATAAAAAGTCATAAAAACGTCATAGTATAGTAATGCATAAAAAGTCATAAAAACGTCATAGTATAGTAAGGGACAAATTTAAAAGGCATAGTATAGAAAGGCAAAAAAAAGTCATGAAAACGTCACAGCATAGTCAGGCATAAATTTTCATAAAAATGTCATAATATTATAAGATACAAAAAGTCATTTTATACTAAGGCGAAAAAAGTCATAAAAATGTCATAGTATAGTAAGGCATAAAAAGTCATAAAAATGTCATAGTATAATAAGGCATAAAAAGTTATAAAAGCATCATAGTATACTAAGGCATGAAAAGTCTAAAAAACATTATAGTATAGTAAGGCATAAAAATTCATAAAAACGTGATAGTATAATGAGGCATAAAAAGTCTTAAAAACGTGATAGTACAGTAAGGCATTGGAAGTCATAATAACGTGATAGTATAATAAGGTATAAAACATCATAAAAACGTCATAGTACAATAAGGCATAAAACCTGATAAAAATGTCATACTAGTAAGACATAAAAAGTTATAAAAACGTCATAGTATAATAAGGCATAAAACGTAATAAAAATGTCACACTAGTAAGACATAAAAAGTTATAAAAACATCATAGCATAATAAGGCATAAAAAGTCATAAAAATGACATAGTATAGTAAGGGACAAATTTAAAAGGCATAGTATAGAAAGGCAAAAAAAAGTCATGAAAACGTCACAGCATAGTCAGGCATAAATTTTCATAAAAATGTCATAATATTATAAGATACAAAAAGTCATTGTATACTAAGACGAAAAAAGTCATAAAAATGTCATAGTAAAATAAGGCATAAAAAGTCATTGTAAAGTAAGGCAAAAAAGTCACGAAATCATCACAGTATAGTAAGGCATTAAAAGCCATAAAAACGTGATAGTATAATAAGGCATAAAACGTCATAAAAACATCATAGTACAATAAGGCATAAAAAGTAATAAAAATGTCATAGTATAGTAAGGCATAAAAAGTAATACAAAAGTGATAGTACAATAAGGCATAAAACCTGATAAAAATGTCATACTAGTAAGACATAAAAAGTTATAAAAACGTCATAGTATAATAAGGTATAAAACGTAATAAAAATGTCATACTAGTAAGACATAAAAAGTTATAAAAACATCATAGTATAATAAGGCATAAAAAGTCATAAAAATGACATAGTATAGTAAGGGACAATTTTAAAAGGCATAGTATAGAAAGGCAAAAAATAGTCATGAAAACGTCACAGCATAGTCAGGCATAAATTTTCATAAAAATGTCATAATATTATAAGATACAAAAAGTCATTGTATACTAAGGCGAAAAAAGTCATAAAAATGTCATAGTAAAATAAGGCATAAAATGTCATAAAAATATCATAGTATAGTAAGGCATAAATAGTCATAAAAATGTCAGTATAATAAGGCATAAAAGGTCACAGTATAGTAAGGCAAAATAAGTCATGAAAATGTCATAGTATAGTAAGGCATAAAAAGTCATAAAAACGTCTTAGTATAGTAATGCATAAAAAGTCATAAAAACTTCATAGTATAATAAGATTTAAAAAGTCATAAAAATATCATAGTATATTAAGGCATAGAAAGTCATAGTATAGTAAAGCATAAAAAGTCATAAAAACGTCATGGTATAATAAGGCAAAAAAAAAGTAATGAAAATGTCATAGTATAGTAAGGCTTAAAAAGTCATAAAAATGTCATAGTATAATTAGGTAAAAAAAGTAATGAAAATGTCATAGTATAATAAGGCATTAATAGTCATAAAAATGTCATAGTATAATAAGGTATAAAAAGTTATAAAAACATCATAGTACAATAAGGAACAAAAAGTCATAAAAATGTCATTGTATTGTATTATATAAAAATGTCATAGTATAGTAATGCATAAAAGATGTCGTAGTATTCATAGTCACATTTTCATATGATTTTTCAACAGAAATAAAACTCATACTTTGATCCACCGTTTTATGCTAGCAACCTGACTGCTAGCCTACAGAAAACAGAAGCCAGAGTTAGCTCGCTAGTTAACGCTAGCTAACATAAAGTAATTATATAACATCAGTTGACATTTTCCTGATGACGTTAGGTACCATTGTGATATCCTCACATGACGTGAGTCTTCAGTTCACCCCCACCCTTCCAATCAATCAAATGCTAGCATGCCTTAATTGTAGCCTCTTGGAAGGCACATTGGAATGATCTGATGTGACATTTTCTAACATAATGAGAATGAGTTCACTTAAATATTGGTAGGGACAACGCTGTCCTCCCAAAATATTGGTAGAGACATGTCCCTACCGTCCATTTGCAAATCTACGCCCTTGGATGCATGGACCACAGGCTTTGATTGGTGCTGAGAGCCAAGCTCAAATCCAGGACATAATCAGAGCCACTAATCCAGCTGATAACAGTGTGTCTGGCCCTGCACACTGTGTCGGCCCCAAGCTCATTCAGAAGTACCCTTGCTTTTGTCAAAACAAGCCCTATGATCATTTATCACACCACAATAAATCCTGGCTTGAAATCCTAAGGCACAGTTGAGCTGACTCCTCCATTATGTACAGACTCAGCTTAATTTTGGAAATCTTTGAAGGAGCAGATGTGATTAGTTATTTTATTGAATTGTTGCCACTGGCAACATAATATTTTTGTGCTGGGAAATTGTGAAGGGCAGGGATGGAAGCAGCCGTTTAGGCGGAGAAGTCAAGAAGGGAAGACGCAGGGAGGGAGAAGAGAGGAAGAGGTTGACTTGACTTAACTTCTTAACTTCTTTATGTGTGTGTGTGTGTGTGTGTGTGTGTGTGTGTGTGTATGTGTGTGTGTGTGTGTGTGTGTGTGTGTGTGTGATGCTTTACGAGTATTTTGTTGGGCCTTCCCTGTGCTGAGCAATTAACTGTTTGGCTGAAAGCATGGTGCCAGCTCCAGTGCTCCTCAGCTAGAGCAATGTGGGCCATTTATCACTTTTACAACTCATTTTCACCCCAAAACACTCCACTCTGGGGCTGGATGCAACCTCACTGCTGCCATGTCCTTGGGTTCTTGGTGACAGGTAAATATACACTTCCATCCAAACACATGTCCCACATCGTCTTTATCTGACTTATGGGAGGTCAGTCTGCAAAGGATCGATGTTGCAGTTCATTTTTAGAGGCCTGATGATGTCATGTCGCAGTGTACTGTGGGTTATGGGTCCATGAACCTGTTGCTGCAAGAAAGCAACAATCACCACAACTGTCTCAGTGACGAGTGGAGGAGGCAGCACGTGTGCTGGTGTGATTTTTTACATACACTTTGAGGAAAACTTGAATGAACCGAATCATGCGCACACTCTCTACTGTAACTTCAGCACATCGCTCCTCTGACAACATCCCAGTCCCGCAGGGATCATCATCAGGTCACACAAGAGGGAAGAATGAATGGAGCGATGTGATGTTGTCATTCAAATGCAATGGATCACTTGAACTCCATTGCCCTGTTGTAATGACCCTGTGTAAGAACCTGTAATGTGGTTTTCCCATTGGGTTTGAGAGAAACCCTATGCCGGGCCATTCAGGTGCGCAATAAAGTGCTTTTCACTTTCTGAGGACTTCCTGTCTCCAGTGGCGTTCTCCATTAACTCCTCACAGGCAGACAAGAGCCTTTCTATTGGCCCAGACGCTCTTTATCGCAGCAGTTATTCCCCCCAGGTATGGCGCTACCTGGCCCCCAGATAAGATAGGAAGCCAGCTGCCTGTCATTATTGGCAGATGAAGGCTATCTGAATATTGACAACAGTTTACACTCCTTGTTGAGAAACAAAGTTGGACTTGTGAGACAGTCGCACACAGGGCTTTTATTGTCTAGAGGAGATATGAAAAGCCAGGTTCCCTGTGGTCACACACCCAAATAGCCTTATGTCACAGCTTGCACCCTCCTCCTCCTCCTCCTCCTCCTCCTCCTCCCCCTGATCCTCTTCAGTTGGCTACTATTTATTCCCACCAGCTGTAGTGATGTGCTAAAAAAGTTCTTGACACCAGCTATTGCTTTTCATCACTGCAGCTTCCGACTGCTAACAGGGATCATGCTATGCTCTTCCTGACTCTCATATGCTGTGTGCTGCCTGGTGTAAAAATACTCACATGTAAAAGCAACACACATCAAAGTTTTCACAAATATATTATAAGAGGTTTGTATGCTTTCTATAACATCATCAGCTGTGGAATTATTGGACATAAAACACACAACAATGCAAATATAAAATGGACAGATTTCTCTTTTAATAACGGCCTGGATATTTCTACAGTCTGTGGTAGAGTTTGTTTTGTCTCTTCCAGGTTTCAGTCGTTACTCATCTTGAACGTTTCATCGACACGTATTTTTTCCTTCTGACGTCACCAGGTTGTGTCTACAAAAGGACACAATATCGATCTCTGCCAAGAAAAAAAACGGATTTAAAAAAATAATTATCGATGATTATCCTTAAAAAAAATAAAAAATGAAATAGCAGGCGCTTTCTGCTCTCGGGTCAATACGTTTAAATTGATAATTCCCCGAAGTTGCTTTGTGTAATGGAGATTATCACAACTTGTCACCCGGAGTTAAAACTGTCGAAAATATTGACCAAGTCGTTTCCACTTTTAGACAAATAGAGGACAGTCATTTTCTGGTTTCTTTCTTTCTTTAAAAAAAAAAATCGATTTCAAGATGTCAACAGCCTTTTTGTTTGAGCTTGAATGGCAAAAAAAAAACGCGCTGAATTATTTTTTTTAACAAGAAATGAAATTCTTGCCATTCGTTTTTCATTGATATAGAATTATAATAATATAGCACGTAATAAAATTTGGATGATAAATTCAATAACAATAATAACAACATAATACAGTAATAACATATATAATAAATATTAATGATGCGAAAATATATTATCAAACATAATAATAATAATTATTATTATTATTAGTATTATTATTATTATTTAAAGCAGTGATAACTGATTGTTGTTGTTTGTTTTATTGAATTATTAGTCTATTATTGTTATTCTAATCGTTATTAAAGCAGTCTTGTCTATAATGAGGTGGACCACCTCTGTGTCTCCTTGTTATTTCCTCCAGAGGAAACGTTAGTCTGTAACTCCATCCTGGTGACACCAGTCTCCATCTCCTCGTCCTCCCTCCCCTTTTTTCTGTATAGACCTCTATGCCATTACAGTGTTTTGAAAAATAAGGAGAGGTTTTAACTGCCATCCGAGACGATAATGGTTACCGATTCTGTACTTTCAGTCATAATCTTCAAGTGGGCCGTGATTAATGATGTTAGCCGCCCGGGTCCTTCAGGCCCCTGGTTGGATGATTTCAGCCCTGCTGCCCTGCTCCTCAAACTCTCTCTCTCTCTCTCTCTCTCTCTCTCTCTCTCTCTCTCTCTCATTTAAACACACACTCGGTCGTGCACAGCTCTTGCAGAGATGTTGTGGTCGCATATTATGAATTGCTCATTTCTCTCTCCCTGTCACACACACACACTCAGGAAGGGGAGCCGGGCAACAAGTCCCCAGGTGCAAAGCATAATATTGACCCTACAATCCATCTTTATTGATTTTACCATCAACGTCGCCGCCTAATACATGCATAAGGAGCTTTCTACCTGTGAGTAAATATGAGATGAGAGTCTTTGGAGGTCACATTTACTGCAGCAGGTCAGGGTCTTATCATCTTAGAGGATGAAATAGTGGAGCGCTTTTAGCCTGAGTTTTTGGGTTAAAAAACGGAGTAGAGGATATGATCGCAGAGCTGATGAGTTCTCTCTATATTTAAAGCAGGAATGTGAATGAAAGCTTCTCCGGAGCTGGTGTCACAACAGAGAGATACACAGGCCGCTTCTTCTTCTTCTTCTCTTTCTATAAACACAATTACTTTGGCCTCCAGAAGGGGTCGCCATCCTGTAATAACAGTGCGCCCAAGGGTGTGGTGGGGAGGGGGCTGCAGCTCTCCCACTCTCTCTCTCTCTCTCGCTCCCCCCAGAGCCATCGAACATCTATAGTATATCGGAGTTATTAATTAATTGAGTTGAAACGCGCCTATAGAAACACGCACATTAATCAATAACCTGGAGAAATTTTACATTTTAGAAAACACACACTCTCTCTCTCCTTGTCTCTCTCTCCCTCCCTCTCTCTCTCTCTCTCTCTCTCTCTCTCTCTCTCTCTCTCTCTCAGTCCTCCTCTGTTATTTACAGTTCTTGTGAAATGTCTCACTTTGCTGCCCTCGGCTACCCGCAAGATATTTCTAACCTTTTTTTAAGCTCTCAAAAATAACCGAAGGAAATTAAGAATAAAAAAAAAATCAACTTAGGACAGCAGCTCATAAATTAAGACAATCGATGTTTTTGTCCGCTCAATGTGAGGACTTCCGTCTCATAATGGAATAATGCCAGATTTATTTATTTGAGAATCTTATGGCTTCTCAGGCCATAAACCGTGATTATTTCACTAGAAAAAAAAACCGGTCAAATGTTGACAACCTTGGGGCCATTGTAACACAGCGCTGCGGAGGGCCTCGGGCTTCCCTAATTAAATCTTAACTGATTGAAATAAAGGTTTCAGTACCTCAAGGCTCGACTAAGCTCCGGCTATTTCCCTTTTTATTGCGCTTTATTTATTCTGCACTCACATGCCCCCGTTTTCTGCCTCCCCAGCAGCTTCACGACTGGACACTGCAATTTTCACTTTCTGCTAATTCCCAAACCCCTGTAGCTATGTTATTTCACTAATTATAATTTTTACATCATTAAGATTTATTTTGGTGGGGGATGAGTGTATGTGTGTGTGTGTGTGTGTGTGTGTGTGTGTGTGTGTGTGTGTGTGTGTGTGTGTGTGTGTGAGAGAGAGAGAGAGAGAGAGAGAGAGAGAGAGAGAGAGAGAGAGAGAGTGGAGCAGGAGGAGGGGACTGTCACTCATTTTTAAGAAGACAAGCACCGCTGAAGTGTGAAAACAAATCGCCTCTAATTCAAATATAATCGCAGAAAATCCTGAATATCATCCAGATTTGTTTTGTTTTTTAATATACATATTTCTACTGAAAGCACACTCTAAAGTGTAAACTAACAATGCACATTTTTCACGATTATTTTTTTTTAAATCATATTTTAAAAATAAAAATAAACAATATAAATTCGTTGACGTTAAAGTCTATTTATGCATATTTAGATAATTTTCCAAAATGTCGAGGCTTTATTTCTAAGATGAAACCCATAATTTCCCATTTATCAAAATGCCATCGAATAAATAAGCGCCAGTGTGCGTGTGTGAAAGGGCAGTGAAGAGCCATCGGTGGGACCGTCTGTGGGCGCGCTTCTTGCTCCATTGTCTGAGGAAATCCTATCATAAATGATAAATAGATAATGGAGCTGTCTCCTGCAGACACGTTCATCAGCGGTAAATGGGAGCTGGCGCGGAGCACCACGGAGAATTAAGGCGAAAGAGGTTGCAACATTCCTGCAGGGGATAAGTTGTTGACAGTTAAAGAACACACACACACACAGACGGAGAGAGAGAGCGAGAGAGAGAGAGAGGCGGAGAGAGGGAGGTCAGTAATCCATTTGCTGGCCGTCTTTGTGGACTATTTTGTTTATTTCGGTGACGTTATTTTTGCTACTTGACCAACAACACGAGTCTTTTTTTGTTTACTCTTAATTTGAAATCTTTCTCTTAAAGGCCGAGCTGGTGTTTGGACATCAGGTGTTGCTGCCATTTGAACATGGTTTTTGCCATGAAGATATAGATGTAGACAAATACAAATATCTGAAAGTGGTTGCCAGCCTTTAGTCCCTCTGAGACTTCCTGTTTAACTTTTGATTATTATGAAAAAGATCACACAAGACAAGAGTCTGTGTGACTTCATGTACTTTAAATCTGGGTGGAAAGCTGTAGTCTTTCTAACCCAAGAGGGTGATGAACTATTTCCTCATGCGATAAAAAAAGTGTATTTGTAGATGGAAAAATGCTTCACTTCAAACAACAAACAGCACAAGAGAAAGAGTAAAGGAAAAAACAGCAATATTCTGGAAGAAAAAGCGTTGAAGAGTGAAAATTACAACATGAAATCTGCGACCAGATGAAGTTTTGCCTCTCACTCGATTATCTTTGAGGAGTTTGGTTTGCGCAGATCAGCCCTGGCTTTTATTTAAAAAGAAAAAAAAAGCAGCCAGAAAGCCTTTTCGGTGGTGCTATAATAAACCATTTTCCCTGGGCTTTATTGATCAGTCACTCTGAGCTAATGTAATTATCCTCATCAATAGGGGGACTGCAGGGAGAATCATTATGCGGTTGACATTGATAAATGATCAGCCAAATGCGGCCCTTTTCTCCCAGGGACCCCCGCCTCTGACCCGCTCACACAGGCCTACATAACGTAGTCATAGAAACACCTTATGGCAAGAGGAGAGAAAACTGCTGAAATGTTTAAAAAAAAAAAGGAGGGCAGCACACACACATACACACACTCACTCTCTCTCTCACACACACAGACACACACAGGCCTAAATACACAAAACCTAAAAACTGTCCCCCAGAGCAAGCCATTTTGGGGAGAGCCAGCTGCAAAGCGAAGGACACTCAGCCCCTGCGTGTCCATTTTTATGACCACTATCCAAATCAGCAATCTGAAGCAAAAACAAAGAGCGAACTAAACTTTTTTTTTTTTTTTTAAACCGTCTTTCCTCCCTTGCTGCCTGCAGATGCACTCGTGAATCTAAAAATACATATTTGCAGACAGTCCTCTCTCTCAGCCAATAACATAAGCATTATTAACATGTTGCCTCTGTGGCGCGCGCGCGCGTACACACACACACACACACACACACACAAGTTAGTGAGTGTTTCTAGCGGGGTGAGCGATGTGTGTATGTGTGTGTATGTGTGTGGACTTTTAATATTGTTGCACGGGCGAAGTGGAGTGTCTCTTCCAGAGGAGCGGGCTGCATTGTGCAGCAGTGCAGAGGGAATATATTCCTTATTTTATTCGTGCAGCAGCAGCCCGGACTGGCTTTGACAGGGAGGAGATGAAGGGGAGGAGTTGTTTAGCTCGGCTGGATCATCCATCATCCCTGTCACACCAAATCGGCAAAAGGAAAGCAGCAGAGGCAATCTACCTTCTGTCTCATCGGGGAAGAGGGGGGGTGTGGGGGAGGAAGGGAGGAGGAGAGGGGGAGGGGGAAAAGAAAAGAAAAAAAAACTATTAATATTAAAATCCTCTCCATCCACAGTAATCCTCACGTTTTCTCTCTTTTTCATCTGATAATCTCCGCACAAAACGGAGGGCTTCTTCCTTCCGTTTCATCCACAGAATAATGGAGCACCAGAAAAACAACAAGGACTTTTAGGTTTTAAATAGTTAAGAGAAGAAGAGGCATCATTAACTAGACTCCAGTGTAAAACCAATAAAAATATACATTTTTTCTACCTGTTAGGGTCCATACCACCCCCCTGTGTATAAGCAATAAAATGTTACACAAAGATGATCTGTGCAGGTATTATGTCCGGAATTTCAATAAAACAACCTGCGTAACATTCAAAGCAAATAACCGAGGAAGAAATAGTGTTGCAGGCTGACCATCAGAAGGATAAAAATGACCTATTTTGAATAAACATAAAATAAACTGTTTATATTAGTTTTACATTTGGAAAATAGCTTTCTATGCGGGGAAATTGTACCAGAAATATTTGTTGTGTAAACGTGATTTAAATCACAAATAGAAATCATTGTGATTTCCATCACTTTCTGCTTTTTGTTTTTTTTTTAAACAGAAACGTGCAAAAGCCAACCGTTAAATAAATGAATCAACAGGCCACAGCTGTACAAAGAACTCTGTTTGCAGAAAAATAAATTCTAATAATTAATATTTTACGATAGTTTTGAATAAAAGTTAATAAATAGAAAATAAAGGATCACCTCATATTTAGGCCAAAGTTAGAATAAACAAAATTACAAACAAAAAAAGCCACATAAGAATATTAAGAATACACATCTTATATTATGGCCGAAAATCCTAGCCAGGCCAGTTTGTGGAAGTGCACTAAATACAAATAATAAAATGATTATGATTACTTTTATTATTATGATTATGATTATGGTTATTATTATTATTATTATCATTATTATTTGAGATACTTTTTAATTTAAACACAGGATTAAGTCAGTGGTAAGCAGTGTTCCTAATAAAAATGAAAAGCCAAAATAATTGAAGAAAAATAGAAATTCAAAGCCACGAATCCAACAAAGCAGAAGTTTAAACTTCTTGGGGAAGGACAAAAAATATTTCAGCCGAAGTGATGTTGTCGTTTCTGCTTTAAGGCCATGAGCTGGATGGCCGCGGGCAAACACAGGCAAAGAGATGGAGAAAAAGAGAGGAGATAGCCTATCAAAGCCCATCTGTGTGCTCCTGCACGGCAGTACCAGGTGATGCCGACAGGCGGCGCTGCAAAACGGCAGAACAGAGCAGAGAGAGACTCGGAGGGAGAGGGCCAGCTATAGTTCCCGCTGTAGGAGCACTGGGGACAAGTCCTTGCTCTATTGTTTGAACGACAGTGATAGAGTGAAGGGTGAATTCATCTAAACTGAGTTAACTTGCTTTATTTGCAAATTAAAGTTATCCTACCTTATTATACAGGCAGAAATCTAAAATATTATTAAGTTTTATTTATTTTATTTGTTTCTGTAAATAGCAAACTGGGGTATTAAAAAAAGAAAATTTATTTATAATAAAACAAATGTTTTTCAGAAAAATTTGATGTATTTTTTCATGTCTATTCTGTCATTTTCATCCCTGGTGTTTAAGACCTAAAGGCCACAGTTGACCTCCTTTTATTTACCTCCACTTCAGTGCTGATAGTTTATGTTTTGGTCTAAAACTTGGTTGGTGGTAAATTTGCTGTGTAATTTGCACCCTTCATTTGCATTTGACAGTTGTTTATCATTTTGAGGATATGTTTGTGTGTCTAAATAAATTGCCATGGCTAGATATATTTCAAACACAATTTGTCATTGTCATTTAAAGAGGTTATTCAATAACCAAATGGGCAGCCTGGTTAAAATAAGCCATTGGTAATAGAGTGCTGGGAAAAATGGGAACTTAAATGGTATATTTTGATGACTATTTGCATAAGTAAAATTAAAAATTACATTGTTGACAGGCAACACCATGCCAAATGCACATTTTATAATAATAATAATAATAATAATATAATAACAATATTAATAATAATAATACTAATAATGCTGATGAACCAATTACTTGTATTAGTATTAAAATGGGAACATGGATAAAACTGTAACACAGTTAATCACACAAAAATCTAACAAAAATCAAAAATGAAATATTTATTACAGCATTTGTGACTGAACACCTTTTAAACATTACGTCACAGTCCTCATACAAGTATTTAATGTATTTTTGACAAAGCTTAAGGGAGACGGCATCTTATCATCTAGTGAGGAACACGTGCTGAAAAAGGAAGGAATTCATGGACATACAATATCAATGCCACAGCAGATCTGAAACTAGCAAAAACATTCTTTTTCAATTGAGGTAAACACATAGAATATCTAACATGAAACAATTAATAGACTGAACTCTGTACGAAGTTTGTTACAATATTCTCTCAGCTTTTTCCCCCAAAAGCATTGAGTTCATAATTTAAGTTTTTTTTTGTTTTGTTTTTTTTTGTTTTTTTTTTTTTTTTTTTTTTTGTTTTTTTTTTTTTTAGTTTTAGGGTTTTAGAGGGATCAACCATCAAATGCTTCTCCAGTCCCACAGAATCAACGTTTGTGTCAGTATTGTCCTTATGGCAAGAATGTTGATCCGCAGATAAAGAAGCGCCGTAGGATGTTGCTTTTCCACTATTAAGCTTCCTTCAATAGGCTCTTACCAATGAGAGTCCAGGGTACAAAAAATAAAATAATATTAAAATAAAAATGTATAAAACCAACACAATCCAGTGCTTGGGCAATTCAAACAAAGAACTTTTTTTTCTTTAAAACCTACAGGGCAACATTCATTCATGAACCAAAAAAAAAAAAAAAAGAGGGGCATGACAAATGTTCAAACTGAATCTTCTGGAGCGATCCGGTGTCATTTAGCAGCCTTTTCCCATCATGCCCTGTTCTTATGGGGGACAGGACCTGATTGCCCTCTGTGGTTTGGAGCCTTTTTGAGATGTTCCATCTTCTTATTGTTTTTTTTTTTTTTTTTCTTTTATAGTGCTGTGCTGCGAGACAGTTTCTCCTCCAGGAAGGAGCACACACAGTGTGAGAGAGAAAAGGTTAACCTTTAATTCTAAAACTAGTTCAGGAAACATAAACCATGTGATCAACAAAAAATGCACAAGTTTTAACTTATTTATCTATACTTTTTATACTACAGTAGTTATAACTCTTGGAGTCTTTCTGTTGTTTCTTTTTTAAATCTTCCAGAGTGATTTTATTTTAGAAGCGTTTGAGCGCGTCACATGAAAGTGTACTGAACATGTTTATGATGGTGTGTAAGTGAGTGTGCGAGAAGTGTGTGTTTTTTCGAATGCGTGCATCTGTCCATTCGTTGCACACGTGTACGTCAGAACATCCTCTGTTGATCTTAACCAAAAGCCCAAGACTTTACAAAGTGTTCTTGTCAGCTTGGTCCTCCGTTTGGATGAAAGTAACAAAATTGACAAGTTTAAAAAAAAAGAAAAAAAAAAAAAAAAAAAAAAAAAANAAAAAGAATTATCACAGCTCATCTGGAATTCTGTTTCTTTAGTGTCAAATTCTGGTCAAAAGGGTTCGATTTTTATTCTTAAAAATAGTCTCAAAATAGGATTTATTGTGAGCTGCTGCTTTCTTTTTTTTTTTACTGTTTTCTTGTAGTAGCTGCTGTTGTCGTGGTAGCAAAGTTCCCTTGTACTATTGGGCATGGATGTCCAGGCCTTGTCCTCCAGTACTGGGGTCAATGGGAGTGAGCAAAGGGGGTCTCTGTGCAGACATGGTCATTCCTGGGTGCGACAAGGGTCCTCCGTGCATCAGCATGGCGTGGTGAGGCTGGTGATGAGGGTGGTGGGCGTGGGGGTGATCGGGCAGGTACGCGTGGAGAGGGGGTCCGTGTCGGAGCTGGGAGGGGTGAGAGGTCATCTGATGAGGGTTGGTGTAAGTGGGTGGGGCCATGCTCATGCCCATAGGACCGCTCTGAGGTACGTACTCCCCTGGCATGCCTGGCAGACCTGAGAGGAAGACCGAAGGAGAGGAATGTGTTTACGCAGTCAATAAAATTATTTTCTCAGTGCAGCTTTGACATCCTCCTTCTCCATTAGCAGCCCTTAATTCAATTTCACTTCAACAACAAGGAGCTGAGCAGATTTTATGACACTGCGTCTGTGAATACAGCGCTTTTAGCTTCTGCAAGTTAAGAGAGACATTATTGCACTGGGCTATTTTAAGCTATGGTGAGTGGTTTACAATGCCCAATAGCGTTGTGGTCAGGTCTCAGGTTGGAAAATGATCCTCAGTCATCCACAGACACTGTAGTCCTGGAGGATGTGAGGAAAACCAACCAGCCGTATTGATGTGGAGAAGTGCTAATACTTTTACAAGTGGAACAGTTAATTCCCCAGCTGACTTTAGTGACAAACTGAACAGGCATTCTCTCTCGGGGACGTGCCTCTGTGAACATATTTGATTTGGAATTCCTTAAAGAAGTTATTAAATAATTTAGGACTTGGTTAGCTGCATCGCCAAGGCAGCGAGCATTAAGAGCTTGGTTCCACCCTTCATTGAGAGCATTTTAAGCGAAATGAAGTGCTGCTCTTGATGCACGCAGTGTGGGTTTTAGAGCTAAAGATGAGTAAAAGAGTAGGAAACAGCAGCAAGACAAAGTAACAAAGATAAAAGAAGAAGAAAGAGAAAGGAAAGGAAAAGGAGGTGGGGTATGTTGATGTCCCTTAAGATGGATTCCACTTCATATGTGCAGAGGCCTCAGCATGCTGGCATCTCTCACACTGTGACAGGACCCAGGACACAGAGCTGGCTCAGCAGTGCCACTGTTTGACTTTTCACACGGCTGTTTGTTGTAATCAGAAAGAAAAAAGTAAGATGTGGGGGGTTGCTCCTGGAGCCTGGGACTGGAGTATGGGAACATGGCTTGTCTAGAGGCCTGGACCTTGGGGAGAGACGAGTAAGAGCAGGGGGTCCCGCTGGAGCCAGGGGGCCTGGGTTCTGGGATTGGGTCTGGGCCGGCCTGCTTTGTAATGTGAACCCCTGGGGGATTAGAAGCTGTAATAGGAGGGGAGAGGTCGCCGCAAGGTCACTAGGCATGCTCACTCTCTGCATTCCTCCACCTTAGTACACTGCAATTAAGAAATTACACTGGAGGGCCCCGGTGAGGGGAAAAGGAAGAGGAGGAGGGCAGAAAGGAGAGAGGAAAGGAGAGACAGCAAAGGCCAAGATTAATGACCAGTCTCATTGGTTGAAAGCTGTGCCATTTTCTAATACTCCCTTTCCATGTCAGTTCATTTGAAATGCACATGTTTGTCAGAGCAGGTCTCTTAAAACCTCACTACTGAGGTCATAAAATAAATAAATCATTCAGGGTGTTGGGGTATGATGGGTGCCCTCACCTCCATATAACCTGGAGCAGCTCCTGTTAAAAGGCCCAGCAGATGTTTTTGACACTGTAAGCTGCTAATCTCCAGTCTTGTAAGCTGCAGTCATTCCGTTAAGTAGATCTGAGACCCCCCCTCCCCTCCCTTTATTAACAAGAGTGGTAAAACCATCTGAAGACAATAAGTGAGGACAGACTGGGCCTCTCTCTCGCTCCATCTCTGCATGCCTGCCTCCCTGGCTGGCTGTGCACTTCTGTTATGGCACAGCAGTCCTGCTCAATGGCTGGCCATAATTAAGTACCAAATATACCATATTGTGTGGCTGTGTAATCAAATCAAGAGAGGATAATATTCCTCTGTATTAAGCTATTAATGTAATTGGTCATGAAGCATAAAGTATGTTACGTAATTAAATAGTCTCAAAATTATATAGCCCTATATTAAGAATTAGCCAACCTGAGCAAATGTTGTCTCTGTGTGGCTGTTTTAGGGAACATTGCTTCCTGATTTTTTTTTTTTTTTTTCCCTGCTGCCATTAGCAAAGACAGGAGGGGATGAGAGAAAACGAGTGAGAGACAGAGAGAAACAGAGGAAGAGAGAGAGAGGAAGCAAGGACTAGAGGGGTGAAATGATCTCTGTCGGCAGAATTGCCGCTGTGACCCTTTGGAAAATCCAGTCTCCATTTACATATAAAGGGTTCTTTTAATCAAGGTAAGTGTTATTATATTGTGCCTCATTGGGCAAGGGAGTTTAGGTGTTAAATAAAATCTCTTCTGCCCTGCCGCCTTTGGGATGTGATATGTCTTGATTTTTCAAATGTCAGCACTGTGGCACTAGCGGGAGGCGGAATGGCCAGCTTAATCAGACTGCCGCCATTTAGCTGTATAGGGATTGTGTGTATGTGTGTGTGTGTGTGTGTGTGTGTGTGTGAGAGAGCCAGAGAGCCAGAGAGACAGTGACACGGAGGGACTGTATCTGTATGTGTGAAACAGTTCCCCTCCTTTTTAGATGCAGCCATGCTTGTGTCTACAACCTTATAAATTTATCTCAATGTCTCCCTGCTCTTGTCTGTGAGTCTCAGGTCAGGCTAGTCACTGGCCCCCGCCCCCCCTTTAAATCGTCTCCCTCCAGTAAAAAATAATCAAAAACACAACCCCGACGCATCCAATCCCCACGGACCCCCCCATTCCACCTCCCACAACAACATGCACCTGCACGCACACACACACACACACACACACACAAACTCATTCCTCCCTTTACACAGCTCAAACCAAACCCCCAGTGAAGGATCGGCCATGTCACCCATGGCCCGTATATCTCGCTCAGGACCGTAATGTACTGCGGTGTTCCCGTCTTTGCATATAAGATAATTTGGGCATCAATCCTTCCCCAGACAGATTTATGTCACTCGGAGGACAGTTTCACTTCTCCTTCTTTATCGCTTCACTGGAGCCTGCTTAATTTCTCCCCGTCAGCCCCTTCCCCTGGAGATGTTATTTTTTCCCTAAATGTCCAACATTTGCATTGGCTGTCCAGGATGGGGAGAGCGATGGCGCTGTTGTGATAAATAAATTTGTGCATGCCATGCCAGGTTGTTTCGTCCGCTCCTTCTTCTGTTGTTGTTCCTGTTGTCTGGCGCCACAAGTCCGGTCCTCTCTGTCCCAGGACGGTTCCCCCTTTTTCCCAAGTCTTCTACACCCCCCCCAACCGCTTAAAGCATCTTGCTCAAACAGTCCTGCATGCTAGCTCATAGTTGTTGATGCTGTGGGGGCTTGCTACTAAATTATGGCCAGGGTAAGAAAGAGTAGTGCTGGAGAAGTGAAAGGGAATTGTGGGTGGAAAATAAAATAAAACCCACAGCCCAAAAGTGTAAAATACAAGCAAAAGAGCCCAGTACTTACTTCCCCCTTTTTCTTTGCGTTTTGCTTTACAAGATGGAGGTTACATGTAGTGCCATTGCCCATCCATGCCCATATTCATCCCCATTCCACTCATAGGCCCTAGAAAGAGGAGATAAACGCCAGGAAAAAGGTCAGCAGGAGTTTGAATCACAGACAGGTCAGAGGATGCCCACTCATAGAGAGGATGAGGTTGGTTAGTGTTAGATGGGGAATGACAGGGGTGGGGGAAGAGGAAGATGTGAAGAAGTGGCATTCGTGTTTTTATTTTGCATTGCATCCCACAAATCCCTTTTTTTTTATTATCATCAATTGTGAAGCATATTCCCAGATGTGTTAGATTAGAGGAAAAAAAAAACACAAGCAAGACAGGCAGCAGACAGTCTGGGGAACGGTGGGTGGGGGGGTGCCTTTAAAGAGAAGTGTTATAGTGTTTGTGTAGCACTTGTTAGCATTAGGTTTATGTGGCTGACTCGGGGACCTGCTCAGTGCTGCGACTGTGACTAAATCTCATGCTTCAGACAAGAGGATCAGTGTTGATCAGATCTACGATAACGGAAGGTGAGACTGTTGTCTAGTAAAGCAGGCATGACAAAGGGAAGTGGGACAGGCGGAGAGAGGTGGACGGACTTACCGGCTGGTCGGATCCCCATGTGTTGCTGACCATCCAGCACGAAGCTGCCCATTGGCTGGCCCTCTGGACTGTATGCTGCTCCTTGGCTCACTGAAGGATCAAGAAGAAAACCTGATTGTAGTCAAAACGTGGACATGAAAAAGGGAGGGGGGAAGAAGAAGAGAAAACACACCAGACAATCAGCAATTGTCCCAGCTCCAGCCCAAACATACTGTAAGACATTGTGCTCATGTTTGTGGACCGCATTGACTGACGTGTGGCATGCAAACACGCATACAGTAGGTCCTCATGCAGGCATGCATACATGCAAGCACAATACACACACACACACACACACTCGCGCGCACACTCTGCCAGTGTCATTCAAAACCACACTCACAGGAGATACATTGTTCTCTAACCGACAGAAGAAAGCATGCAGTTTGACAGGATGAGAAGAATTTCTGCCACGGCAGGCAATTCACCCAGTCAGTTCTCAAATAGATCAGTAGTGATGTACAGTACACAGTTTCAACATGTCTACTCTTAAACATAAGGTAGAATACAATTCCACGTAACATAACATACAATCTAAAGACGTAGATAATCCCAAAGCTGCTTAATCATTCAATATTATGATTTACCTGATTATCGGTCATTTAGAATCAAAAGTAGCTACCAATTAGCTAATTTGTATCTTGTTTTGTTTATTATCAGCCCTAATGAACTAATGCTCTTTGGAGACTGTAGAAAACTGTGTATTCCGGGGCTATAACAGCATTATCTTGGATAATCTGTAATTCGTAAAGATTAGGGGGAGCTGTTAGTCATGCTATTTTTGTAGAGATTGTTGATTGGCACGTATTGGTTGCATATCTGACAAATATGCCACAGAAAAGCGCAGCGACTGCAGAAAGAGTCGCCCACATTTGTAAGTGCATCTCATTTTAATCACGGCTCATGTTCGTTTCAACAATCTCCACCCCGGCGTGTAGGGACCTTTTTAAGACGGGGAGCTTGCTAATCAACAAAAACAGCTTTTCCCTCCCTGAGACAAATTACTTGGCTTCTTTTTGGTAATGCCACAGTCAATGAAGCTTAGGGTGACTGAATCATTCCACAGGAACACAGAGTGGGGTGTTTACTACTCACTTTGTGCTTTTTGTAATCTGATCACAATACATATGTGAAATAAATGTGCTACAAATTAACAAAATGTAGCTTTCCATAATCTGTTCTAAAGAAATGGAAATCTTTCCCTGTATAGACGTTAAATCAAAACATCATATTTGATTTCATCAAAGCGTCACAGAAAACTAAATTCTCCCTCCTAAGGCCAGTTTTCATGACTGAAAATACTCTAACCGATGCTATTAACTGAAAATCTGACTGACTAGCTATGCAGTGGTCTTGAAATTTCAAATTTGAAATTTCAAGACCCGCAACCCCCCACCCCTCCCTCTCTTAACCCTGGACTGGAATAAAAAAAAAATTAAAAACAAAACAGCTTAAAAAAGGAGATAACTCATAAATTGCTGCTAGCGTTTCTGGCACTCCTCTTGTGTCCAATTAGCAATTCACAGAGAGAGTGCTAATACACCTCTCTCTCCACTTAGACTGGGAAATCTCCAATTAGAGTCAATCAGTAAACGGCCCGCACCACTGCTGAACACATCTCATTGAGAAAATGGAAAAGCGGGATGAAGGGAGGGAGAGTAGGAGGAGGGAGTAGAAGGGATTTTTTTTTTTGGGGGTGGGTGCGGGTGGGTGGGGGGGAGATGTAGGGTACCCCTTAAAAAAAAAATCTGGGCTCCAGGCATGATGTGCATGCCAGTAAAGGATTTGGAAAGGGTGTCTTCATGCTGAGGAGAGAAAGGGAGAGAAGCAGTACTCTACTGTACGTTGGGTTGGGTTGTACTTTTATTGTAATTTTTTTTTTTTTTTTTACCTGCTCGATTTGACTGGTCAATCATAGGCTGTACTATTCTTCTCCTGGCGTTAATGAACCTGGCAAAGAGAAAAAAAGAGAGAGAGAAGAGAAAAACAAACATTAAATCACCCTGCATTCACACCGAGAAAGATTCATCACAAGCCACCACAAAGACAAAACAGTTTTGCATGACTTAATGGCAACATTAGCCACCGAGTCCTTGAGAGAGGCGCGCACAACAAAACAGCAACAAACAAAAGGGCAATTGTGTGCTGACTTGGGAACCCAGTGAGGGATACCTTTAATGTTCCTTATGATCTATTCCCCCCTCTTTTAATAAAGCTTTTGATTACGTTTGGTTGCTATGGGCACCAGGGAGACATTCCTCAAGTATTAAGTGTAGCTTGGGCACAGAAGAACCCTCATCGTGGCACATCCCCTCTTCCCTCCGTCTTTTTCAGTCGCTCCTGCCGCCGGTTGCACACATCACACACCGACTTTAAACGCAGTGTACAGTATCCTGTCTACGGTTCCTCCTCCAAAACAATGTTATTCCTGCAGGGTTATCACCCATTGGAATATCAAAGTAAGCTTCAAGTTAGCAAAGTGCAGGATACAAATGGTTCCTTTCATTACTCCCCATCACTCCACCCCCACCTCCACCATTCCCCTCTGTGGGACCCCCACTCTGGCTGCATTGTAGGGGGCTCTGCTCCCCTTCCAGCTGTCTAGAAATGAGGACCAGGCATGGGCCACTCCGTGCTTTCACAAGGTATTGTTATGTCAGCGAGCCCATCAATTAGGCTGTCTGAAGTTTTATCACCACCACAGCAGCGAATAAGTGCAGCTCCACAAAGCCTCCCCAGCCGGCCTTGCTCCTGTGGCTTTTCCAGCGTAGAGCCAGAGGTCATTTGGAGGTGACTGCCAGCCAGGGGCAACCTTTTTAACTTGGAATGGGATGCCACGGGCTGTGTCAAACGCAAGCTGGCCACTCAGGTCAAGCAGGCTCTCCACCTTTCTCTCTTTCTTCCTCTCTTCTGTCTTTCTCTCATTCACGTTCACGTACTAAAAACGTTGTGTGGACTTAGCACTACAGGTACCACCATGTGGTTGATATTAAAGAGGGGTTTCAAATCACGTTGGAGCTGTCCAGGATGGAGTCCTTTGCTGGTTCCAAAAAAGCAGAAGAGAGAGAGAGAGAGAGAGAAAAAAATAAAACGCCCCCATCCGCCCTTTCTGACGTACGAGCCACGGCACCATCAGTACGGCTAAAGAACTGGTCATTAGAAGGAAGGGAGAGCTGGAACCAATTTGGGCTCCTAATCCCCCATGAAGCCCTGATACCTGCCCTTACTTTCTCCAATGAACTTAAACGCCTGTAATCTGCCCGGCTCAAAGTGACATGGTTAAACGTACAAAATGCACGGTTGGGAAAAGAGAGACGCGGTGCTCATTTGCCAGGGGGCATCCAGAGTGCAGCTACGCAGGGGTGCCGCGGGCCCCTGAGAGAAAAAGATGAAACACATCCATATGAACATAAGGGAGAAGGAAAAGAGGAGGATGGGAGGGGAGGTGTGCGAGTGAGAGAGTTGGATGAGACATTATATGATTCTAATGCCTGATTTTTGATTTAAAGGAGGAATAACGATCAAGTTTTACTAAGTGTGAAAGTATTTTAGTAGAATAAAAGGGACAAAGTTTTCTTAGATATCTTTGCTGTCAGAAATGCCTGCAGTACTTATGAGAGAAAGACGCTTCAAGCATCAAAACCAGCTGAGCAAGTAAACAGTAAGACATTCCAGGTATCACACTCCCTCTTTATGCTCGGAGTACAAGGCCTGCCAAAATATATGTCCTGCTTTCTCCCTTCCTAGACACACAGAGGGGCTCAAAATCACAACCATGTGCATTCTTACCTATTCTGGGACATAACCATAAACACATAATGTTAGGAATGTTCTTCCCAGGTGCCAAATTTGCCCTTATGGTTTCCAGTGACTGCAGAGGAAATACTCTATGTACTGGAGAGTATACTGAATCAAAGTGCCATTTTCACATTTCTTTTTTTTTTTTTTTCCCGAAATGTTCCTTTGAAAAAAAAAAGAAAAAAAAAAAGTGTTCTTCCTCTTGTGTTTTTCCTGCTTCTTGCAGGAAACATATAACATAAAGTATACGGAAAAATGTTTAGCTACCAGAGTGTCTGCTCTCATTGAAATGGTAATTATTTAGAATGAAAGCAGTGTAGACAAACAATTGGATATTTAAATATTTTCCCTACAAGCTGCTTCTGAGATGGACATGCTTCTTGTCAACATTCCCTGTTGGCTAAAAACCACCATATTACACACACACACACACACACACACACGCGCACACACCCACAAAGGCTCTGTTTTTGTACACTAAACAAGTTGCCACAGTAACCAGGAGGCGAAGCGGTGCACTGGAGGGAGTGGGGGGTGACCAAGGGCCCCTCTCGTGGTGGCCTCAGAGCACCTTTTATCAGTCTGAGTAAAGCCAATTGAGATTATCAGAGCCAGGCCTGATAACACTGTTTTCCCTCGACCCGTGAGCTGCTAATGGTGTGTGCTTAGAACAACACAACCAGGAATCCTCCGGAGATGAAGGCCAGTCAACTTGGATGGACAGCTAGATGGATGGATCTGAGGACCCAAGGCCCTGAGAGAGACACGGAGGTTGACCACAGGGACTCAGAATTCCCAAGCACTCGCTAAAACATACATGCGCGTTGTAAATCTACACATCGACACCGTGGACATGACCACAACCACAGCCAGTGTGTCCATAGGCTAACCAGAACACAGGAGGCTCACAGGGGACACTAGCTTAAAAAACCCGTGTTTTATTATCTACATCTGGTGGTCTTGCTTATTATGGCCTGCCTCTGCTGAATGTTAGAGCACAACCAACTCGCACACATGCACACGCAGTACACAGAGTACCTCTCAGCATGGGAACTCCATGCTGTCTTCAAACAAATAATTAAAGGCAAGGTTAGGGGGTCGTGCAGAGGTCATTCCTTGGGATACAGCTCAGAATGTGTGTGTATTACCCCGGCAGAAAGAGGGCTGGTGGGGGCAGTGAACCTCTGCTATTTAATGTGGACGACTGTTTCTCCCAGCCAGTAAGTCTGCAAAAACTGCACTTGCGGTGCTAAGCATGCTTTGGAGTGTGCATGTGAACATTTATGCACGTGTCAGTCAATATGTGTGTATGTATATGTCAGCGCATTCTTCACACACTACTGCCAATTGGCCTACAGTAGCCCTTCCTGCTGAAATGCCTGCTGAATTGGCGTGAGCGACACGTGTACAAACATGTGTTACGCTCAGATACAATATAGATCTCCACTGGAGGACTAAGAAAGCAGTTCCATGATTATATAGAGCGGCAAGTTTACTAGTGTGCGAGTGTTGAGGCTGTGCATGTCGCAGAGCAAAATAACAGGCAGATATGAATGATGGAGCCAGAGCAGCAGGAGTCCACTTGACACAGGGTCTCCGCTAGGCTGGATCAACACGGCATCCCTGGTTACTAATATCTGCTCACACATGGGGGGGCTTCAGAGAGTTCCTGCTTAGGTGTTAAATACCCTGGCTAGCATACAATGTTATGCTATACCCTGTGTGAGTGTGAGTGTGGGGGGACTGAGGGTAAGGGGATGTTAGAAACAGAAGAGGAGGTCTCGGGCTAAGAGTAAACTTACGTAATTCCGAAACATAACATGTGCCTCTATTTAAAATTGAAGTCCTTCAACTTTATGAAACCTCCCTTTAATACAACAAACCGATTGCATCATCACCGTGAGACAAACAGATGTTGACAAATACTATGGATGTCTACTGGAAGTTTGAAGATGAAATCCCAGCAAACCACTGTGTCTCACTCAGTGCTTCCATTTATTCTGTTTTTTTTTTTTTTGTTTTTTTTCTTGCTTCCTCATCTCGATCTGTCATAAAAGACTTGTTTCTGGTTAACTGACTTGCAGCCACACCTGGTAACTCGCTCCTGTTGTCAGCATTCCTTCCCTGAGAAATCGTCATGCCAAACCACCCTACCCTGGAGCACAGCCAAGAGAGAGAGAGAGAGAGAGAGAGAGAGAGAGAGAGAGAGAGAGAGAGAGAGCCTCGCTGCTTGGCTGGCCAATTGCTGTGGAGATCGGAGGAAACCCAACCAATCAGGAGTGGGGTCACTCGTTTGACGAGTTTGTGATGAAAGAAAGAAACCGACCCAGAGCCGGAGCGAGACAAGAGAGAGAATCAGAGAAATATTAAACACGTCTTCTGCACGAAACGAGCGCCCGAACTGCTCCAAATGTAGTCCTCTAGAGCGTTCACAGAGAGGCAGGCGGCTTTGATATTGTGACACAGAAATCGTTGGCAGTTTATTGCCTTCATGGCTGACCTGCACATGCCCATTTCGATAACTCGTATGCCAGGGACAGGGGAGGTCAGTTTCCGTTTGTCAGTCAAATTCCTGGGCCCCTGTCTGTCTTTACAGGAAGATTAGATGCAACACAATCCGAACAAGAACGTGCTGAACTCAATCCCCGATCACTGCTTGCAAACATGACTGTCCTCTGGTTCCTATTAAAGCTCATTGCTTCCATACTTCCGCTTCAGACAGAAATAAAGATTCCAAACCCCCAGCGATTGAGTCACAACTCACTGGTATCAAAGGAGGAAGGCTTTAGTTTGATCCTCTCCCCCCAAAAAGGAAAGACAGGCAGAGGGGAGTAAAAACACTCAATGTCCTTTGACCAGGAAGTGCATGCAAATTAACCCCATGAAGAGGGTGTGTTTAGTATAAGCAAACATTAATTATAGTCCGGTCAGACAGTGGGGCAGTCTGGGACTACTGAACCTCCAACACTGATCTACTGTAGTGTCAACAACACTGATTGAATCAGCTCACATGGTCCTAACAGGCCCCCTGTAACAGTTTATACATAGCTTGCCACCAGACTGAACCTACAGTATCTGTGGATTTATCATAAACTATCACAAAGGGGCTTTTCACGGGCTGCACTCTTCCAGGATGACGATAAAGGACAAAGAGATAGGGTAGGAACAAGGAAGCTTCCTCAAGCTCATCCTATCAGAGACAGAGTTTCCCTTTTTCTATCCCTTCTTCCCTTCTTTAAGTTAAAACAGGAGTCAAGAGACATAAGCCGGGGCGAACATTACCTCACTCCCGTGTTTGATTTAGTGCAGATGTGAAGCGGAGCGAGGCAAGATCGTTTTTTAGGAACGTCAGAGAGGGCCCACGTTTAGGGCAGCCACTGTGTTTACATAGTTTTACCTCTGTCTCTCTCTCCCTCGCTCCCTCTTTCTCTCATCCACCGAGCCTCCATACCCCCCTCCACACGCTTTTGTCTCCCTCTCAAAGGGGGACTGTTTCACCTCTCCTCCATGGACTTTCACTGACCTGTTTTTCTTTCCCTTTTTATTACTCCACTCATTGCCCTTTTGTGGCACCCCCCCACCCCCGCCCCCCTCCCAGCCCTATATGAGTAACATTTGCATTGCTCTGTCAGTCTAGCTGCAGAAGTCATTCCTCTCTGAAACCCGGGGAGTACGAGTCATTAAGACTGGAGTGGAAAATCAGACAAAGAATTATATATTTGTGTTGCAAACTGACACGATTTAACGAGCAGCTAATTAAAATAAATCAATAGCACTGCGGCATGCTCGCTCTCTGTCTGTCTCTCTTCCCTCCATCTGATTTTCTGTCAGCACCAAAGAGGTGGAACACTGCAGTGTGGAGCGCTATGCTATTCTACTGATGTTTTTACCCTTAAAATCAGGCGTCAACTACTGGCCATGCATTACGATGAATAAGTGAGAACTCAATGGCTCGTATACAATAGAGGGAGGGAAAAAAATATCTAGCAATAATCTCAGGAATAACTCTATGAACTACAACAGCAGGACAAACAACAAAAGAAACAAACATAGACATCTCTCCCTCTATTTACCCTCCCATCTAACACCTTCTCCCCTCTTCCCCCTGTCCAGTCAGGGCATGTCACCCCTGGGCCTTGCAGTCCAGCAGCCTGACCCCTACATGGCGGGCTGTGCGGCCCCAGCTGCTGACTGTCCGTCAAACACCTCCAGAGCAGCGTTGGGCCAGGAAGACCACGCTTGTTGCCCCTTTGATCCGGCAAGCAGCAGCTGCTGCTCCACACAGCAGCACTTTGTTCCTCTGTCTCCTTACCACACTCTGTCCTACGGCACAAAAACACTGACTCCAGTGCAGAAAGTGGAGGGAGAGAAAGGAGAAGAGGAAAAATGTGGAGGGGGGGGGGCATTAAGAAAAAAAAAAAAAAAAAACTCACCCGTTTTCTCTTCCCTACAACATCAACAAGCTCTGACAACGGCAGTGGGGGTTTTTCTTGGCCCCGACACAGCTTTCAGGCATCTCCTCCTTAACGCTTCACCCTCCCTTCTCTTTTAAGAGATATGATAGTTATTGTTCAAATCAGCCAGGGTGAATGGAATGGACCGAGGCCAAGCCTGCCCCAGGCGTCAACACACCTGTATGAAAGAGACCTTATTGTAGCAACCCAGCATGGCTAACCTGCCCTAGCTCTACCAGTTTTGTGATGTTAGGAGGGAGGGTGGAATCATCTCCTCTTTCTCTTTCTCCCAGACAGTCCCCTAATATTTCCCTTCATTAACCTTCATTTCCTTAGAGACCGGCACCTCTGACCTGGAAAGTTTTTACTAACGCTGTTATTTTTGATTATCACCACTAGACACGGGGATTAAGGAAAGAGTTGATCCACATCTCCCTTGTTCTCTTACTCTTACTCTTACCCCCCCCCTCCTTAAGATAACACCTTATTAACGTGCATAGGTGCACAAAAGGTATTCTCTGCCTGCCCAGGAGCTGAGGGACCAACAGCTGTGTTCTCCGCTGTTTGAAGAGCGTCTGAAAACATCCAGCACATGTCAATATGAGCCGCCGTCAAAGGTTCCAGTACATAGCACATGACAGAGGTCGTCAGCGCTGGAAGGTAACGTTCATTCCTCATAAGCCAGCTTCTCACCTTTTGGGTGGGTGAGGGCTTCCTGCTTTCATGCAGGGCCAGCAAGAAATAGAACAGAGACATACTGGCAGGCTGGCGCGCACACACACACACACACACACACACACATGCTCAAACAACACGGGGGGGGTAGAATAAAATAAAAGAAAGAATGAATCCAGCACTATCAGTACCCCAGCCTACCCATCAGGCCTCCTGAGAGGAGTGGGTGTGCTCACAAAATCACCCCATTTAATCAGTGATGAGTGCCACCCCTGTCGCCCAGATTTCCCGTTTTTCCCACAATGCCAGGCCCATTGGGCTCCTTTGTATGTCTCTGTGGGGAGGGCAGGTATAATCTCCGTTTCCATCCACATCTCACTCCAATCATACCAATGTGTGACTTTTTTAGCCTCTCTGTCTCTTTCCTGCACTATCTCTCCATCTCTATTTCTTTCACCCTCTCTCTTTTTTTTTTTGTCTCTTGCTCTATCGTCTTCTGCTCCCTTTCATTCTCAACCCTTTTTTCCCTCTCTGCCTGGTAATCGAGTGAGAGATTCCGCGACTCTGTGACTCCCCCTTATTGTCAGATATCAAACAGGGCGGCTTTGTGGATTACCAGGGGAAGCTGATAATGACATGATAGAGGCGTGATATTTCAAACAAAATTGAGTGTCAATTGCCTGCATCGTCTAGGCAACACAAGTGTCTGCGTTGCAGCAGCCAGGCAGGAAATAAGGCCAATCTATTTCCTTTGCTTCATATCAAACGTCTCTCTTCTCCCTCCTTTATAAGACTATAATGGGTTCAGCTCAAAGAGAAGAAGAGGGGGCCTGTCAAGAGGGGCTTCAACAGTTACATCCTTACGCAACACACATACATGCTTGGGTACACTCTGAGCATGCAGGTGCTGCACATGTACACACACACACACACACACACACACACACACACACACACACCCACACACACACACACACACACACACACACACACACACACGCAGACATGAACTTATGCTACTGAATTTCAAATGCATTAGCAGAAGTCAAAAAGCAGAGCCAATGGGAGGTTGTAGAGGGAGGGTGCCCCCATTTTACCACCCCGCCCCCAAACATATATACCCATGCACATGCTCTCTTTGCTCTTGCCGCTTACTCCCCCCCCTCCGCCTCACACTGCTGTACTATTACCCATGAATTTAGGGCAGTGAACTGCACAGCAGTTTGAGCAATTAAAGAGTGACACCTAAACCTGGTGGGTAGACTGTCAAGATTCTCTAATGCCTGAGTTTAGGAGCCGCTGCACTTGGAGCCCGACAAGTGTGGAGTACAGTATTCCATGTATGTGTGTGTCTCTGTGTGTGTGTGTGTGTGTGTGTGTGTGTGTGTGTGTGTGTGTGTGTGTTTTTGGAAAGGGATTCTCCCTCCCACTGGGATGTCATCATCTTCTCATCATTGTGTCTCTGGCGTGCGAGTGAGTGTTTCCACCAAACACGTTTCCATGATGTGTCTGAGTGAGTGTGCTCACATCAATCTACATATTACTGACCACGAGCCATCAGTCGAATGCTATGAGCTTGCCTCTGACTTCGCCTATTGAATAATTAATCTTAAGTTTCAATTGCACATAATTGCTTTGACATACATAAGTCGCGAACGCACAGGCTAACAAACAACCATGTGGTGGCACGGTCAAAAGCAGAGTTTAGGGCTAAAAAGCCCAGCAGCAGGCTGGTGATATAAATAGCTGTTGTTTGTGGAGGGCACTGCTGGCAGATGCAGCAGTGACACTGTGGAGCAGACCACAGGGACTCTGATGTGCCTGGTGGCCTGAAGCGAGCCCTCAGCCTCTCAGATCAGCTCTACCACTGACTGTCTACAGCTTTGACTGGCCTCCTTCATATGTCACAGCCCGAAACAAGTAAAACAATCTCTGTGTCTCACCAAAGCCAAATTCAATTTAGCCGGCACTGCACAATATGCTCCTTGAAATTGAGTCTGTGAACTGTCATGAGTGATTCTTCCCAAGAAGGGTTCAGCAATTACCCCAACATACAGATGACCCCATTCTCCAAAATGTTTTATTTGTATAGGTTAAGATATAAAAGAAAAAAAGAACCTAACCAGAGATGAGTTATACATTAACATCGGCGATTATTTCAGTGTAACTTCTTGGCAAATGGCAGATACATTCTGTATGTTTGGAGACTTGCTTTTTCCTTCACCTCATACCTTAGGAGGAAGCTGAACAAAGTCATGGTAACAAGGAGATGATAAAGCAGATATGTCTTCGGGGGGTTACAGGCAGACACCCTCTACCCCCCACCAGGGGAAAGGCATTCCCCCCGCCCTCCCTCGCCACCGCACATGCTCACGCAGACTCCCAATTGAAACATCATCATCAGTAATGGGAGGAATAAATATTCATAAGGCCGGGAAGAGAGAAACCCTAGATTAGGGTAATATACTCCTCATTGTTCTCCCCCTTCCTTTCTCCAGCTTTTCCTCTGTATCTCTGCAGCTTGTTATGCATGTAATAGCGTTGCCTAATAGTGGTTAATTCCTCTGATAACTTCATCAAAGTGCATGCACATGTGTGCTTCTGTGTGCATGGTGAGAATGTGGCAGCAAGCCGCACCGTTTATTTCTCACCTCTCCCAAATTGCAAATTACCGGGTTTGATATCTGCAAGATTTTGGGCAACGTTCCAGTTAAGATTGGATTGTTTTTGTGGAGAGGTCCTGTGACTCCCTTCCTCCGTCCCTCCCACAGTCCCTCCCCTTTTCTGCTTGGCAACGACTCTACTGATATCTCATCCATAACAGGCCTGAACTGGGCCAGAGCATGGCTTAAACAAACAAAGGGCTATATTGATTTATAGGGTCTTCCATGATGGGCTTATTGGCCTGCACCTCAAAGCCACAGAGGGCACCAGGCCATGAATCACAGCTTCACCAAATACACACACACACACACATACACACACACACACACACACAGGTAAGAATCAAGAAGCATTGTTAAGGATGTGATTACAACTCTTTTCGCCCATTCATATCCAGAAACACTCGCTTTCATTGTGTCTTAAAGGAAGGGGGTCGGGGGGGTTGAGTTTGACACCACACAAACAAAAGCAAAGAGAGAAGAGCATGTTTATTTACATGCTGTTACTGTATATCCACAGACACACAGGGATAGAGGGAGTGCAAAGTGTGAAAAAAAAGGGGGGAGGTAAAGAAAAACAGAGAGCAGGAGAGAGAGAGAGAGTGAGAGAAAGAGCATGCCTGGACAGAGAGAAAATACCTTGTAGAGGTTCACAGAGTTTAAAGAGCTCAGCCAGAGAAGGAGCTCCTGTCCTCTCTTGTTCTTACACACACACACACACACACACACACACACACACACACACACCCTCGAGGCCATTCTGTTACACCTGGTCACCTTTATCCCTTTTAGTCTAACCATACTTCTCTGACCCACACACCCCACCCCATACTCTCACCCCCTCCCTCCAAAAACATACACCATGCACACAAACATATACACAACATTCAGTCGTCCTAAACACATCACCACCAAGACACACATAGCAGCAGCCTGTGGCTAACACACAGCTCCTTTGGCTATCTCCCTCAGCAGATAAAAGTAATTATTCCAAATCTACTCTGTCAGGTTGTCTGATCCTCTGGGGCCTCAGTTTAAATCTCTCTCTCTCTCTCTCTGTCTGTCTCACTGCCTCTTTCTGTCTCTCGGTCATAAGCCACAAAAAGAATCTGTGCCAACTGACCTCCAGAGTAAAAACATAAACAGAGCGCCTAGCCATAAAAACACATATAGCACCATAGCAGCTGAAGCACATGGCTTTCTTTGTGAAAACAGACCTTTCCAAACAACTACCAGACCTTAAGTTAGATTTCTCTTTAAATGCATGACTTCAACACTAATCAAATCCACTAAAAAAAAAAAAAAAAAAAGCAGTGATCAAACCTGGTGCTCTAAACAACTTTGAAAAATCACAAAAAATGCATTACATCATCTAGCATACAATCCAAAGGACTTATGCACCTATTCAGACGCCTAGTCCCTCTGTTGGCACTTGCCGTTGGCACCCATGTTAGGCTTTAGAGCTAAATAGCAGGCCAATATCCCAGGCTTTCCAGCTGCACGCCCTGAAAGCCCATGGAGAAACCATTCGTCCCAATGAGCTCTAAAGGCAAATGGAAGCTCATAAACAGAGACTTGACTGTATAGACTTTGCATTTTATCTTTCAGCAGTTTCCCCTTTTATGAGCCAGGGACCCCTATAACAAGGGGGAGGAAGGGAGGGATGAGCAAGATGGGAGGATGGCAGGGAGAGAGCAAGGATGACAGTAAGGATGTTAAGAAAGAAGACGATGGCAGAAAAGAGCAGAAGAATAAGAATGAGGTACAGGTTGGAAGAATGAGACGGAGGAGAACTGGGGTCACAAATCTTGCTGCTATTCTAGAACGTGACATCTTCGCTCGTTTGCGGCTGCTCATTAACAAACAATACTGCTGTGAAATTGGTTTAATGACAAAGTAATAAAATTGCTATTCTGCTCACAGATGGCCTCAGGCACAGGGAGATTCTGGCAGACTTACTGTGGCTGCCCGTATGCATTAAGCTGCTTGTTCATGAAAACAGCATCCTACTACTATCTTTCTCACTATCACCAACCTTTTTTTTTCTTCTTCTTCTTTTTAACTTCTTTCTCTTCCTGCAAATGAAATAAATTAACCTACTTTCCTCCCTTCTATTCTCCTTGAATTCTCCCTCTCCCACATTCTCACCCTCTTGCTCTCCCTCTGAGTCTCTCTCTCTCCTCTCTCTCTAGTGTATTCTCTTTCTCGTTCTCCCTCTTTCTCTCTCTCTCTCTCTCTCTCTCTGACTCTCTCTCCAGTTCTCACCCCGAGTACAGAAATTACCATCTTAAAATAAAAAAAAAAAGGAGGCTCGCCCACGCAAACGCAGCCCGACTTCATTTCAAACGCAGAGCCCTTGTTATTAAACGACCCACCAATAAAACCAAGCCGTTGAGGAATAAAAGAGCCAAAAGGAGCAGAGAAGTACAAAGACCCCCCTCCTCCCATCTCTCTCTAATGCTTTCTCTGTAATGCCTCTTTCAGCTCTTTGCCTCTCTATCTTGCCTCGTCTGGCTTCGTTCTCCTTGCATGCCGTCTTTGCTGGGAGAATTCCACAGCCTTGGAGAGTCTTGAGCTTGTAATAGGAAAACAAGTAAAAAAACATTCATTTTGGTGCATGATCGCCCGGCAGTGCCAGTTTTATTAAAGCACCACCTGTTTTTCATAACTCCACACTCACACAGAGGTGGGCACTGGGCTGCTCAATGGCCACGGTGGGTGTCCATGCCATGCTATGACCCAATGTGCCCCCAGTGCCTGGTAAAGTGGGAGTGGGCCCTGTTAATCACTCTGAGCGTTTCCACAGGGCTCATGTACTCACACACTACGCATACACCGTGAGCGCACACATAAACACAGTAGCGCACATTAGCATCAGCTGTTTAAGACTCCCATGGCTTAGCCTGTGAGTACGGCATGTGTGCACCGTGAACGGGGATCTGGATCTGTAACAACTGCTGAACAAAATGAAAAACAAAATCAAACCTGTTACAACAGGGAGTCGTTTACTCTGCCAGTAATGAAAATATGTTTTTCCAAATGTGTTTCTCCCTCCAAAACTGATAAAATTGGATTATTATTACAGCATCAAGAAAGCAGCCAGATCAAATGAACTTAGCGGGCAGGGGGTGTTGGTAGGGGGGCTGGCACTTGGGATCTGACAACAGAGTCAATTCTGCTAATTAACTGCCAATTAGCGGTCCCTAAATGAGAGGGATCATGATGCCTGTGTTGGCAGCGCCCCGATAGTCTCGCTCTCTCATTCAGATGCACATATACACTCACGCTCGCGCACACAGACACACCAGAGAGATACACACACACACACACACACAAACACACACACACACACACACACACACACACACACAGCCGCAACCTCTCCACACTCCAGCTGTATATTTAGAAAGCCAGGGGCATAAGATGGCCACTGCCGGGAGTCCCTGGTTGCAGCCAAAAAAAGGCCTGACATTTCCATCTGGGTCAAAGTTAGACAGATAACCAGCAACTTCAGTCAACTAGCCCACCAATGTGGCAGAAAGGAAGGGACAGACAAGCAATAGGCAATAGGCAGTGATCTGGAGGAGAGCAGGGAGCGGGGGAAAGGACCTCAAAAGCCTCTGTGTGAGATTCATAAGACTTAAATACTTATAAAGAGTGTGGAAAAAACAGAGGCAGCTGGGCCGGTTTCATAGCTTTATGTTACATTTGGAAAATATTAGTTATTATTTTGCATTTCATAATGGGCTCGCCCGCCAAACCAGAGGATCATAAAAAATCATAAAAAATCATAAAAGCCAGTATTTCTAAGTGTCTCATTGGACTGAGAGAGAGGGGTGGAAAACGCTTTGCTAAGTGGAGGAACAAATTTGGCTTTGGCTTTTCTTTTTTTTTTTTTTTTTGTTCTCAGACACTACAAACAAATGTGCTTTACTGTTAATAACATTTTGCATGTGAACCTGCTGTACCGCCTCTCTGTACCTCTGCTGGATGGTTTAAACTCTGAGAAGTCTGGAGGGAACCATGGAGGGAGTGAGAGGGGGAAAAAAAAAAAAAAAAAGAGGATATGAATGGAAATGGGGAACATGCTGTGAAGAAAGCCACAGAGCAGTCAGTTCAGAGTATATGCTGGCTAAACTCAGTTTATCTGTATGCTGTGCTAGAGCGGGATCAGAATGTGGATTCTAAATAGATAGGCAGAACTTGTAAAGGCATGTGAGCGTAATGACTGATGAAGAGTACGTCTTTTTTAACTGTAGAATCTGTTCTTTGCAGCTCAGGTATTATCTATGTTTATTTCACACCTTTCTCATTCATCTTTCTGGGACACCTTGGCACTAACACATTGTTTACATGTACTGTTATTTTGTAAGTCTAGACTCATGAGCTTCTTATGAGCTTCTAGCGTTGCTAAGTCTCTAAATAATAGGATTAAGTATCTAAAACCTAAATGTATGTAAATAGAGATGTATATGGTGTGATATGACGACTGTCTATTATTAGTGGAGTTTGTCCTCCTGGTGAGAGGGATTCTCAAAAAGAGAGATAAAACAAACACAATCAGTGCACCATGCCCTGCCCTGCGTGGCTGGAGAGATTGAGCCTATTTCATCTCCTCTGTGGGCACAGGCCACTTGGCGCCGTCGTCTGGCGGATATCCTTCCCTTATCATGTGACCTGTGATCCGACAGGGGGCAAAGGTTGGCTGCGATCCGCCCCTGTGTCTTAATAACTCACTCATTGTATTCCTTTCTGCCGCTAATTAGAGCTTCTCTCCTGTGTGTGTGTGTGTGTGTGTGTGTGCCTGTGTGTGTACGTGTCTATGCATGTATTCCCCCCTGGGCTGTAGAGAGGAGGCAGAGAAGTAAAAATAGAGTGTGGCTTAGTGCCCTCTTTATTGTTATTAGTGCTCCAGTGGCACAGCAGTCAGTCATCGGAGATGCCAAGAACTGACATATTCGCTCTCCGACTTGCTCTGCCTCTCTCCTCTCTCTCTGTCTGCCATGGAAATGACCAACTGGCTGCCTGTGAGATGAGGGAATAATGAGCGGACGATTTCCTTCCTTTTTTTAGATGCTGCTTCTCTCAGTCATCTGTCATCGGCGTCATCTCTCGGTCCCATGTAACAGCCCTGCGAGCGTACGGTTATATGCGCGTACGTGCGTGCGTTGCTGCAGTGGTAAATAACGGCAGGATAGTTGGTGTGTGTGTTTATGGCAGTGAGTGAGGGCACATCGTGCTGGGTCTGACGCTGAGACATGAAATGATTCGGTCAGGCCTCATTTAGCCCAGACTGATAGCAGGACACCAGGAGCTGCTGAGGCAGGCGAATACAACCGCTAGAAACTGTAAACTGTAAACGCTTTTCCAGCGTACAGACACCTGAGTCTGCCGTTTCACCTACTTCACTATCCCAGAATGCCGTGTGTGACATGGCCCTCACCTTTTCTCACAATCTTAAACAAATGCAATTACTTGCCAGACCACTCCCCGATTCTGTTAACATGACGCCAGTTGTCTCAAATGTAAGCAGAGCAAACGCACTACCTAATGGTCAACTAATGGTGTCCTGACACACTGTACACACATAACATCTCTGTACATACAGAGAGAGCATAGTGTCCCATTAGTATTTATGTGAATAGCGTGCACATACACACACTTATGCACACAGAGCATACTATTAACAGGATAATCAAGCCCTTCTCCTCATCTGCTCAACACCAGTGCGGTGAGATTGTGGACTTTAACCTTTTCCTTTGTTCCTTATTAACATCAGCAGTTAATGGGGTGTGGGCTACAAACAGGTGAGGCTGCAAGCTAATGGTATACACTAGATATAGAACCAGATGGAGTGCTTCCTATTATTCATAGGCAAAAGGTTCCAAAGCAGCTGGAAGTGGTCTACTATAGGTTTTGTTTTCTGTGTGTACAGCTGAGCTGCAGGTAAACGTAAAGGGAGGTGTCAGTTGGAGGGTATGGTGTGGGGAGTTGTGATGGGGCAAGAGGGGAGAGAGCGAGATGCACTGTCTATTGACTATCACACAGAGCACCCTTGTGCCCTCGCTGGGCTGCGATTGTGCCGGCGGACAAAGCCCTGATTCAGCACATCCTTTCCCCGAGGGAGAGCTCTGGAAACCGAAGACGGCGGCCATCCCCTCCCTTTCCCCCCACTCATCCTCTGCTTCTGTCTCTCCCTCCCTCTGTCTCTATCTCTCTCTCTCCCTCTCTCCGGCCAGTAACGTGGCAGCAGCCATGCATCAAAGAGAACTACAGAACAATGCAAGGGGCCAGCCAGGAATTTGAAGAGCTTTTTTTTTCTTAAACAGGAATTTCATATGGCAGAGTTCTGTCATATCCTGGGTGGACCATCTCAGCGGTCAGAGGAACGAGAAACCAAAGAGCAGAACAAAGACACATTTAGTTGTAACTCACTGTCCCGCCTGGGTAAGAATATACAGGGTGGAAAGAAAACTTCAGCATCCTCTCTATTTCTCATCTGTGTGCCCCACCGTAAAATAGCCAATAATGTGGCAGCATCCGTCAGGCGTGGTGACAACACCCAGAATGTACCAGAGATAGACCAGCCGAGTCTAAGCCTCTCTAATGACTTTATTTGTGAAAATTGATTCCCGGTGTGTTTTTGTTAACACAGCTGGTGTAACATTAATACGCAACCCCGTGTCCACCTATGTGTATGTGTACGTGCATGTGCGCGTGGAAACAGGGTTCGTGAGGATGTTACCCAGTGCGAGACCTCTTTATAAATGGATCTGAGGGCATTTCAGTGCCCGGGCTTGGATTTCACGGCCTTTGGGAAGGCAGGGACTCTTCCTATATCTATCTCTGTCTATGTCTATGTCTCTGTCTATTTCTCTCACTCTCTCTCTCTCCTCCCAGGTTAGCAGACTATTTCTGCATTAATCACCATGACACAGGCAAGGCAACTCAATTTTCTGCTCCTGTAGGTAAGGTGCGTGGCGTCCCGAAACGGTGGCACGAGGCATGAAACAGGCAAGCGGGGGCTAATCTTTGGTTACTGGTGTAATTGAAATGCTATCCACACTGTAGGGTGCATTAAAGTCTGATAACAGCGGTTCCTGTGGCCAATTTAAGTAGCTTGACTTCCCTTGGCTAGAAGGGAAGAAAGCAAAGGGTGAGAGAGGAGGGGAGCGAGAGAGAGAGAGAGAGAGTGAGAGAGAGAGTATGTCAGGATGGAGGGGAGGGCAGACGAGGGGTGGGGGGTGGGGGGTGGGGGCTGATAGATAAGGCCGACAAACCAGGCTAATTCTCCAGGCATGTTTCTCATTGTGATCCAGGAAAAATGAGAAAAAAATGAATCACGGAACCAAAAAATCAATTGACCCTCGGGTGGCTTGTCAGGCTGTGAGTCTGATAAACCTAAAAGCTTCGTTAATGTCGGCCTGCCTGTACCCAACAGATAGAGCACTTTGTAAATGAACCCGCTTTGATAAATATATTAAGGAAAGCTGTGAATAAAAGGCACAGACTTGTCATTTGTAAATAGAACCCCCGCTACATGGAATTAGAATGATAAAATGGGGTTCCATATAATTAAGTTTGTGTAAGACCTGAAATCCGTGCAAATACCTTCCCGGAATTTTGAAAGGAAGCTGTCAGTTCAATTAATCTGAACATCACCCTGAGAATGTACAGAACAAAATTAAGCTGCAGATAAAACCTGGGCTAGTATTTTGATAAGTAATTCCTGTATCATTTCTTTGCTTCTGTGATCATTTTATTTAATCCACCACCCCCAGTTATGTGCTAAGCCATCTACAAAGGCCCTGCTGGCCAGGCCACCAAAACCTTAATCCACCATATAGCTGGTGTAAAAACGGGGAGGGGGTGGAAGGCAGTTTTGCCTTTTGTGCGGGCACCAGTGGCGGTGCTAGGTATGGTTTTGGATGATGGGGTGGGGTGGGTGTGGGGGCTGTAGGGGTAGCTTATGATCTCTGCCTTTCTCCCTTAAATATATCCCACTGAATACATGTGCATCAAACCACAAAGACCAGTGACTTAGCCGCAGAACACTTTGCCGATAACACCGGAACATCCTGGTAGCTTAAACATAATAATGTCACAAAGGTTGTCTGTGTGTACGTCTACGTGCGCACCTCTGTGTGTGTCTATATGCGATGGGGAGGGCTGTACATAAACGGTTTTCACACTTTAGTAGTATTAGCCGTCTTGGCTGGTAGGGAGAGGGAGGCGAAGGCTTTTGAAAATGAAAGGCAGAGCGATGCTGGTGGTGGAGATAGGACGAGCGGAAATCTTGACTCACCAGTTGTTTACTTGTAAGATGGTGAGGCCTGTGTCTTGGGCTAGCTGCTTCTTCTGCTCTTCAGAAGGGTATGGGTGCTGCAGGAGCAAAGAGAGAGAGAAACACACACACACACATGAGCCTCTGTCTGACATACAGATTACTGTAAATATTCACGCATGTAAGCACTCGTAAAGAGAAGCCCTGGAAAGGGAACACATGCTCCGAGTCAGGTTCCTAGCCGTTGCCTGTTACTGTATGTATTCAATATGTTCTCGTGTTTGTTGTATTGTGTAACCCAAGACTGCACCTTCTTGTGACCTCCACCCAACCCTGCCCCTCCTTTGCACAGTATAGACATTCACAGCATACACGTGTACACCCACTCACACAAACACACACACAAACACACACACACACACACACACACACACACGCACACACACACACCCACAATTCAGTGCAAAACCTGTCAGAGCTGGCCAAACAAGTTTGTCAAAACTGTCAACTGTGATATCCCCCTTCCCTATCCCCACCGCGCCCACACACAAACAACATATATTGCACACACTGAACATATGCACCTCGCACGGAACAAAAAACCAAAAAATAAATAAATTTAAAAAACACTTACGAGAACACACACACGCATACACTGACAAACAAGACTTTGCAGCAGGCCTAACACAGATACTGTGGTGTCTGAGAATCCCTTTATAATACCAGGCAACAGAATGAGTGGGTGCAGATTTGCAGTGAATACATTTATCTTTCCTTGAATGTCTGGCATGTATCCTGGTGGTGGCTCTTTCATAGAGAGCAGCTGAATACAGACTAATGCTAAAAGAACAGAATGCTGTGAAATCTCCGACCACAGCCTCGCCAAAATTTTTTACCTGAAAATGTAATTCTGCGACCAGCGCTGCAATGATACTATTTGTGTCAGGTCCAATCTAGACAACACGAGCTGATATAAATGGCAGACCTTGGGCTGCCTTGCTCCCCCTGGGCCTGCTATGAAGCATGACAAAACAACAGTGATCGCTGGTGACAGATGTCTTTAAGGGCCAGATTAGGAGTCGGGGCGCACGCAAACAAAACAAATGAGACCCTATGTGTTTCATTCAGCCGCTGTAGACAGAGAGCACGCATGCACACCGAGTTATAACATACACACAAGCATGTGCAAACAGAAATGCACGCACACACATACAAACATTCATACATCTGACACCTGCAAATCACAGCACAAACATTCCTTTTAAAAGGCGACACTTGAATCCTCCTATTTTCAGGTGCTTTCAAGCTCCATTAACGCACATTCTTCACCTTTAAGGAAAATACCTTTGGCCTCAAGACTTATTCCCTTTTTTTTTTCTTGCCTCCTTTCCTCCTCCGTACTAATTGAGAAAGCAAATTTCATAGAGCTGGTAATGTCTGTCTGGCTTCTGTTAATTGAATTCAATTTTAACTTGAAATGATAACAGTTGCTCAAGAACTATTTTCTCATTTACTGCTGAAATAATTGATGTAAGTGAGGTTTCATATCAGCAGAGAGGAGGATTCCTCCTTTCAGGTAGTACTGCTGTCTAAATGTAGTCTATTTTAATTAAAGGAGAGATGAAAAAATGGTTTGAGGAATGTGCTCAATTAATAACAAACAAGGCTGAGATTGGACAAATAATGAGTCCCGGCTGCAGAGAGGGATTAATCTGATTTGTACTTGTGTACGCAGTCCCTTTTAATATGCTAAAATCATTAACAAAGGAAAGATGATAATGCTTGTATAGAAATACATTTTTTGATTGCCAGGTGCTGACATTTCCTTGGCTAGCAGAGACAGAGCAATTTCTATGAGTTACTGTGTATGTGTCTGTGTGTGTGCACATATGAAAGTGTGTGTAAACATGCACAAGAAAATGCACAATGTGCACAATGTCCTAAGAACAGACATACATACACTTGTGTGCTTGTATACGTCGGCTCTGGACAACAACATGTAAGAGGAGTGCAACCTCTTTTTCCCTCCCCCTTACACTCCTGGGCTTCCTTGGGGTTTTCACATCAGCTATGACCTCGATCATGATCAAAACATGCTCGCAAATATCACAGTACACAAACTCCCGCCCACTCTTTGTTTATGGACACACACCACACAAACATACACACACTTTCACAGGCACATACGCAAACAGAGATGCAGCCAAAGATGATGTGGTATGGAGGTGTGGGGAGAGGTGCAGTCTAGATTGGAAATGGGAGTGGGTCATTTACATTGTATTAAGGCTTCCTCAGCGTCTCAGGCCCAGACCCGGTCATCAATCGCCTGCTGTCAGCCAGAGCGCGCTCTAGCCCGGTGATAAATACACCGGCCAGCGGCGTAGCTCGTCCAGCAGCCACCACGTAATGAATGGTTTGAACAAACAAGAAAGATGTCTCATCAAGGAGAGTAGGGACGTTAAAGCCCCTCTCGCACACAAAACCCCTGAGTAAGGAGATTTACTCCGACCACATAGACATGACACTAAAAAAAAAAAATCCTATTTAGTTCTGCTCATACCCTTCTCAGCCCTCACTCATTCCCCCCACTCTTTGCCTCATTGTGTCGACTAGACTAGATCACCCCCCTCTCCTGCAACCCTTTACTTGCATGCGTTTGCACATAAGCCAAGCACGCACACAGAGAGGCAAACTTATAAATATACACATACTGTATGATTGTATATAACCTTTCGTCATCCTCTCTTCATCCGTCCTCAACTCTTTCGCTTGCCTTTCTTGCTGATCCCCCTCCCCAGCACACACACACGCACACATGTACCCTTTATGGCTGCAACTGCAGGCCACCCACACTTTACATTGTGGCAGCTTTCCTTAAAGCATGGCGCTCTGAAATCTCAGCTACAGAAAATGGTGTGTAGTGGCGATGGCGACATACACACACATACACACAAACACACACACATACACACAAACACACATTGACATGAGAAGTAGGTGGGCCTAGTGGTTACAAGGCTGCAGGAGCCGTGAAATTGGAGAACGGCTCTTTAGACCTCTGAGTAACCTCTTAATGTTAATTGCCTCAGTAAAAAAATATGTTAGTAAATCACCCAATGAGCAGAAATAAATCTGATATGAAATGAGTTAACGTGAGATGAATCTGTGAATAAATATAAAATGAATGAAAAAAACCCCACAGAAACTCAAGACTTCTAAATCTGTTCTAATGTGTTTCTTCCTGGAGATGTCCTTCTCTGCCCTCAGGAGACAGTACGACATGGTTATTTAATTGATGAAACACAAACACAGAGCAAGATCAAAGATGGTATTGATAATCTCCCCACTAGCTTTGGATCCGCTCAATATGTTCAGTTACAAACACCAAGGCCAATATCATTAAAAGAGGATTGACCGCAAAACGTAAAACAGCCTAGTCTATAAATAATCAGAGCCAGAAATGAGCAGCTTCAGGTTGTTGTCTGGGCAGCGCCAGTCACCAATCGAAACAGGCCTGTTAATTACGCTAAAGCCTGTTAATGGCATGAGCGTGCACTATCCTGACGCACACATGTTGCCCAACTCCCAACCCTGAAACAGCACAGCCAAACATCAACACAAACACATAAACACAAACACAGGCGCATGTGCAGGTGGATCACATTCTGCCAGTCATTGAGAACTGAGCTGTGCGTGTGTGTGTGTGTGTGTGTGTGTGTGTGTGTGTGTGTGTAACCCACTGCTGGCTAAATTACAGGGTGTGATGTGCTCTGTGCTCTCTGATAGTGCTGGATGTAATGGCCCCTGTGGTTGCTGAACATTACAAGCTGAGGTAGCTTCATCATCTGCTGTGTATGGTCCTTAAACCCCCCCTGAGCCCAGCTTGGCATTTCACCATACACAATAACCACATCTACTGCTGGACGACTCTTACTCCACACCACACCTTTCGCCCACACCGACTCCTGTCTAGTCCTTCAACATCCAGCCCGCTATATATCAGTTTCATACTCTCCTGACACCTATTTGCTGCCGTCGTCAAATCCCACAGCCCGATCATTATCCCGGCTGTTCCATTCAACCCCCATCGCTTTCCCCACTCTGCCCCTTCCCCTTGCCCCTCCACCCACCAAACCTGCAGCCCCTTGCCGGAGCCGCTGGTGGACCCCATTGATGAATGACATCATCAGTGTGTGACATGAGTTATGGAGCCAGGTCACAAGGTTGCAGTGGCTTGCAAACCCATTCCATGCTAATGACTCCCAGGAAATCACAGGCCATTGGCTGTTTACCCCCAGTGCCATGGCAACACAGAGGATTTGCTGATGATGATTGGTGTGATGTTGACCCGGCTATTTTGTGTCTTGGATAAGATTTTTAGATATAATTTCATAAGTAAAAGTGTTTGTTTATTCATTTTAAGTATTGCACTTAATGAAAGTGTCAATAGCTAAGCACATAATTCTATATGATTATTTTGCTTCCATGTGCTGACAGCATTTGATGGGCTTTATTGTGAGTTTGTGTCTAGTTTTACAGCAATATTGTATCCCAGTGTTTCCTTTCATATATGCCTTCCTCACATTGATTGGAATCTTATTTGTTTTTAATCAAAGTGACTGGAGGGTGATGATAATATTCACTGTCAGAAATAAATGCAATCAAATATAGGAATGACATTTTAATATGGATTCTGCATTGAGCTGGGGGTAAGATTGGCACATTTTAAATATCAAGTTGCCGTCGTTATTAACGTTACAATTGGCTTCTTTGACAAATGACAATGAGATTGAATGCATATCGGCATAACTGGGAGATCAAATAGATATGACAAATAAATCCAGTTGGAGTTTTTGAATCCGTCATGAGTGTTTACTATGCACGGAGCAATATTGGGCTTTTTAGCTGCAGTTTTCTGACAGATTTTGTGATTTAAATGAATACAGTTAATCACTTCTCTCTGCCAACATCAAATAGATTGACAATTGACAATTAGAAAAAAAAAAGAGCTTCATATTTCTATGCAATGAAAGAATCTAATTCATCACTATTAACTGCAAAGAATTATTTGTTACAATAATGATTTTGAAAAGTGTGTGTAAACTAATGTTACATAAAAAAAATGTTGTTTTCTTTCCATTACTATCTTTCATATCAATCTCCATTTCAATGTTGAACTTAATCTCTATCTTTAGTGCTCTCTCTTTCTTTCCATCATTCCCTCTCTCTCTCTCTCTCTCTCCTCCCTCTCTTTGTGTGTTTTTGGGCGGGTGGAGGTGGGACACAGTGGAGAGCTTTTTGGGTGTTTGTTTTATTTTACTGGGAACTACACTGCTTCCTGAGAACAGGCTGAAAACAGGCAAGAATGCCACATGACTCAATGACTCAACCCTGCTGCTCTGCCTTTCTCACTCTCTCTCTCCCTCTCTCTCTCTCAAAAGCACACACACACACACAGATGTAGCCAACTTATAAACAGAACTCACATGATGCCAACCTACAAACCGCACGCACTGCATGCCAACCTCTGATAACAGCAAATGAAAGTACATCCATATCTACACCTCACACGATCTGCATTCAGAACATACCACTACTCTCTCACTCCAGACTCCAGAGCTTCAATAAGGGCTCTCAGCGGATTGCCCTCTGACAGTAAAACAGTGATGATTGCAAATACAAGGCGGACTGGCGAGGCCTGCGGCATCTATTATAGAGCAAAAGGGCCCCCAGTCTGTCTGTCTGCCTCTCTGACTGACTGGCTGGCTGGCTGGTTGGTTGGCAGTGCATCAGTACTACTACTGCTGTTGCTGCCACGGCCCCCCCACAACAATCGTTGGCTGGGCTCCTGAAGTCAGCTCCTGGACGCCAGCCAGCAGCCTGTTTGCTCTACACCATTAATTTATGTTCATTGGAGATGGTGCAAGGTTGTAGAGAAGCTCTACGGCATAACTGCCCTGCTCGCCTGCCAAGCTACAGTAACAGTAAAGTGGGTGAGGGGGAGTCAGAAGGAGGGAGGAACGAACAGAGGGTGAGGGTGAGGAAGGAGCCCTGGAGGATATGCGAGATATAGGGATCTGATTGTACCAAGCTCCATGAGGCTAAATAGCAATCACTCCCACACAATCCCAATGCACCTCTGGACTTGAGGATCGACCAACGAAAAAGGGAGAGATGTTTTAGGGGAAACATATCCAAATGATATCATGCATAATGAAATGACGATGAAAAGATATCACTTTCGTCCAAAAAAAGAAAAGAAAACTGGGAAAGCTGTTCATTATCTACTTAGAAATCTGCACAAGACTCCCAAACAAGGATCAACTGGGCTCAACCCATAGATCTATTCATGTTTGCCAACAGTTACATACACAAGATGCGTATGTGTGTGTGTGCTGTGTTGTGGACCTGGTCTTATTTGTGGCCTGCAGCCATAGAGATGTGCCTATTTAATCGTCAGATCGAGTTCATGGCTTCTTTTTCCACCACACAGCAACCCCTCCGCTTTCAAGAGGAGGAATACGATCCCTCCATCCTTACAGCGAGGGGCCTGGTCTCCTCTCAGCCTCTCCCTCTCTCTCTCTCTCTCACGTTTCTGTCGATCTCTCCTTCTCCCGCCATACTCCACAGGCCCCAGCAGCTATCCCTTCCTCGCTACACGCTAACCCGTCTGGCCTCGTCTCATATCCTCTCCACTCCACCTCTTCTCGTCTCCTCTCTTCTCATCTCATCGCGTCCCCCTCTTTCAAAGTTTCCGCTCAAGCTTTAAGCCAGGTCCTGCAGGGCAGGAATTTGGCCTGGTTTTTCAGACCAGTCTTTTGGCTTTGTTGTGGTAACTGCCTGCTCAGGGGCACCCAGCTCTGTTCTGCTCTGCTCTCCAGCTCGCCTGATGTCAACACACAGCCACGCTCACTACTTGCTCTCAAGAAATCTTTAAAACATCTTGTAGCAATGACTACAGCTGAGCCAAAGGATCATCGTCCTACAAAGGATTTTGTTCCTATTAAATTTAAATAAGTATAAATTTTCAAGTCTTTGGTAGATTTTTTTTTTTTAATATATATAATTCTCTAAAAATGAATCTACTGCTCTTTTATCCTCTATGATGTTGCTGGCTGGCAGTGTGAGGTAATTGGTGTCTTGCCTTTGCGAGGGACTTTTAGGGCCTATAAGCAGATCATTAGAGGCCTGGTGGGCTTGTCAAAGCGCAAGACCCACCCACTTTGCCTATAGGAACAACCTCATATCAACACCAGTTATCACTGTTGCCAGCCATAATGTCATCGAGAGCGTGAGCTAAAGGTAAAGTGTAGTGAATGAACTAAGCCTCTGAATAAACACCAGCACTGGTTTAATGATGTATGTACACACTGTTAAAAAGCAGTGACTTTCTCAACTGAGTAACTGAGACACCTGGCCTAAGAAAACCTCTAGCAAGGCTTATAACAGACTCCACCAAAACATTTTACACAGACACATACATTTTTTATATATTTTTGAGTTCCAATTATTTCCAATAGAAGAAAAAACCTAATTTCTGTTTCTGTAATTCCAAGATAATTTGGCAAAAACAAACTGGGCAATTCAATGTGGCTTCATATATGCTGAAATAATTCTACATGTTCTAAATCAAATACTGTAGCTCTAAGTTATTAGACACCACTGAGGTATAGTGAAGCTTACAAGCCACTCTGAAGAAATGCTGGGAAAGCACAGGGGACCAATGAGAGGACAGTAAAGCACTCACAGCCTAGAGCCTGTTGATAAAGTCTGTTGGGAAAAGGACTTAATATTAACATACAGGGTCTCTTTAAGTTTATCCTCTTTCTCTATTGTGTTCTTTAGACTTTGTTTAACTTCCAGAGTCAAAGTAAAGTGGGGCTGATCTTCAATTGAAATAGTAACAGATTAATTTGTGGAGAGATGGACAGACTGAGCCGGAGAAAAAGGGGGTTTGTTCCCTCTTCAAATAGAAGCTTCTGAGAGTTTCCACTTGACGGTCCTCCCTTTCATTGTGCATTAACTTAATGAGCATAAGTATTCAAATACACAACCAAGACCTCTTTTAGCACTCTCCCTCTCTCTTTCTAGTCTCTCCCTCTGTCTCTTTAAGACTCCACATTCTGGAGAGAAAGGCCAGTGCGTTGTAATAGCGGGCCTCGGGACACAACAGCAAGAGCACAACCACTTACAGAGGACAAACAAGAAACCCCTGGGGCCAGCTATGGAATGTCAAGCCAATTTGGAAGATATCATAGGACATTTGTAATGTCAATTTTTGTTTTCAGGTCAAAAATCAAAGGCAAACATGGTTGGTAACATTTGTCCATTACAGTGGAGGCAGGAAGACACCCCCCCCCATCCCCTCCCCCGGCCAAAAAAACAGCTGCAGGGGACACTTCCTGTTTGCTAATGATGCTAAATGTGTTTAAGTCAACCATGTCAAATTTTCTCTCCCTCTGAATGGACAGCTGGGGTGGAAAGAAAGATTTTCTCTCCTCTCCTGCACTGTCTCTCCTTTTTCTCTACCCTCTGCCAGCGAGAGACGCTCTTAGGCCCATGACAGACAGACACTTCAGATCATGTCCCTGTCAGTGAGACAGAGGAGCATAGCTGATGGTAACCATAGGTGCATTCATCTGAGATCACAAGCACTTCCATGGAACAAAGCCAGCCAAGCCCCGATCAGTCACCACCCCGTCCCTACCTGTTGTGTCTGTTCTCTTTTTGCGAATACCGTTTTTTGCCTCTCAGAAATGCACATCTTCTGAGCTCGCCTTTCATCTAGGGGTGTATGAGTCAAGGAGATATCTCCTGTCATTGCTCAACACCCAGGGGCGGCTGGCTGCATGGGACTGTGTGGACTGACAAATGCCCTCAGGATCTTTCACTTTCTTAATGTTCCTCAAAGGAGAGACGACATGTGACGGGAGTTAAAATGCCTTTATGAAGTGCCGCCGAAGAAGAAAAGAGAAGAGAAGAGAAGAGAAGAGAGGAGAGGGGAAGAGAAGAGAAGAGAAGAGAAGAGAAGAGAAGAGAAGAGAAGAGAAGAGAAGAGAAGAGAAGAGAAGAGAAGAGAACAGAACAGAACAGAACAGAACAGAAGAGAAGAGAAGAGGCATATAGCTTTCAGACCTGGTTAATAGCAGCCAATCTTTAAGTGCATTCTTCCATCCTCTCTCTCTCTCTCCTTGTAGTGCTCTTAGGCTCAATCCTGCCCGGGGGCCGAGGTGACCTTTGACCTGGCTGGCCTGCCTAGCTACAGCCCTCTCGTTTGTTAGGGGCTTTATCCACTGACAAAGCAGGCAGGAAGTTGGCAGCCACCCAGCAGCCCCATGGGAGGATGACCATCAGCTAGCTCAGCTTACCGCTTATTACAGGATGGTGGGGAGCATGTGTGTGTGTGTGTGTGTGTGTGTGTGTGTGTGTGTGTGTGTGTGTGTGTGTGTGTGTGTGTCTGTCTGCGCACTGGTGCGTGTGTGTTTGTCCTTGTGCTTGCATATACTGTATGTGTGCATGCATGCCTGTTTATAAACATACTTGTGCATGTGCAACTGCGGGCATGTTTGTCTGTAGCTGCATACTTGTGTTTGCCTGTGTAGAAGAGCGACAAAATCAGAAATGTGGCTGACCTTTTCTTCTTTTTTTTTTTTCTTTTTTTTGTGCCGACAATTTTTACTATGCTAGTTAATGACACGCAAAGAATAAGCCTGGAAGCTACAAACGTCCCTGTCTCCAAGCTAACCCGATCAGCTACGCATGTTAGCAACAATCAGGCAACCTTCCAGCCGCTGGACTCAGGGGACCCCAGCACACTTCAGTCTCTCTCTCTCTCTCTCTCTCTCTCTCTCTCGCTCTCTCTCTCTCCCTCTCTCCACTTTTTTTTTTTCTCCACCTCCTCTCTGCAGCCTGCTCATCAGAGCGCTCAGAACAGCTCACTAAAACATTATATCATAAGACACTCCAGTTTCACTCTCGCCACTCCATAAAAGTCAGGTAATTCATACTTCATTTATATACCTTCCCATTAATAAAGCTGATGAACTTTTACTCCTTAAATCTAATGGGCCATTTTGCCGTGACTGCCAGCTCTTGCCGTTTTCTCTGTGTCTCTCCGTCTGCCTCTCCTCTTCCCTCTATTCTACCGGTGCTTTGGAGGAAGCTAATCCACACTCGCCCAGCCACTGCTCACGTACAGAGTTTTATGGGTGAAGAGAGAAAAAGAAGGATTTGGAGATTTTTGAGGCTTTTGACTGACCTCTGCCACCGACATGCAGTGACACGTACCGTATGGTGGATTTGTTGCAGCTTTTGGTGGTTCTCTCTCCCTCTCTCTTTCTCTCTTTCGCTGTTTCCCTCTACCTCTCTCTATCTGGGTGCAACGCAAGGTCATTGACCTCCGGGCCTAAAGCAAGGCATGATGGCTCCCCGGCTCGGAGGCTGTTGACAAGCATCTGTGTTCTTTTCAACAACTCGTTGAACCACCCCCCCCCCCCCCCCCCCCCCCCCCTTCCCTTCTCAGGAATGTAACACAACCGCTCACTGAGGTAACCCAAGCCCCTCCCCTCTCCCATCCTTCATTTACAGAAAGAGAAAGAGACAGAGAGAGAAAGAGAGCGAGAGCAAGACCAACTGGGGGTGTTAGACAGCTGTCCCCCGTCTCCCCATCTAACTCTTGCTCCCTCTCCATTTCTCTTCCTCTCTTTTTTTTTATATTTGCTTCTAGCCCACTGCCTTCGGAATAATTAATGATGCAATTGAGCCGAGGAGAGGACTCTGACCAGCAGGGGCCGTTCCTGAATGCCTGGGTAGCCGTTTTATTGAGGACAGGAAAATAGAAAGAGAGAAAGACATGGAGAGACAGATAGGCAGAGGGAGAGAAAGAAATAAAACAGTCAGAGAGTGAGAGAAAGATTGTTAAGAGTCTGTTCTCCAAGAAGCCTTAACCCAGTCTTCCTCTGTGTTTTCGTCCCCTCCAGTCTAATCCTCCATCCCCATCCCCCTCTCCTCCATCCTGATGGCGGGATTGGGGGGCCTGACCTGTCTGGTGATTGATGGTAATGTCTCAGGAAGTCATTTTCCCTGACAGCACCCCGCCGCCTTTCACCAAGCCTAGTGCAGAGGTGAGCCCATCACATGGACGCTTTTAACTCTTTGCTCACTCGCTGCCCAGGTCTCGCCGACCCATCTATCTCGCGCACCCTCATCCCCACGCCACCTTCTCATTCCACGCCGCAGAGCACCCTACTTTTTCTAACACTATGGCAGAAGTGAGAAAGCTGACCACACCGCAGAACAATTCTGTCAGAAAAAGCTAAATTAAAAAGTTTGCAAAGCAGTATCTTGCAAAAAAAAAAAAAAAAAAAAAAAAAAAAAAAAAAAGGAAAACACAGGCCATCTTGAAGTGGATCTGCCAAGTGGCCCCTAATTCAGGTTGCTGGGGATGGATCCCCACGACTCCATTACTGTCAGCGCTTACCACCTCCATTATGGCAATTAGGACGTGGTTCCAACACTAGGAATGCTTTGCTATGCTGTGGAATTGCTAACATCTGCCGTGTCTCCGCTCCATGTGTCAGAGTAGAGTTGTCTTTTCTTAAACACACATCTTTTTTACAGTCCCACTCTCTCCTCTTTTTTTTTTTCTTCCTCCTGTTTCTTTAACACTGCTCTCAACATTTATTTTCTTAATTCGACTCAAACTGTGCCTTAAAGAGATCCCTCTCTGTTTGAGTCCAAATAACCTAAAATGATCCGTGAAGAGCCTCGCGGTTCCCGTTTTCAATAGGCTTCATTAGTTTTTAATATCTAGCCAAGGAAAGGAGGAGAAAATGGCATGGATATAATCAATGGAAAGGGGCTGGTAGCCTATTAATCTCCCCCAAAGGATTGTGGGTTAATACACGCTCTTGCATAGGCAAACATGGCTGTGTGGTGAACACATCTGTCTGCCTGGATGGGCTACTTAATGAAACAGCCAGCGTTTGGCTGCTGAGATGGATGTCGTTCCCCCAGTGAAAAATGAGTTCTCTCTCCCACTACGCTGAGGCAGAGCCACACATGATAGGGCTCCACTCAATTCACTGGGGACCTGACTGTGTCCCTGTGTGAGAGCAACTTAAACAATGAGGGTGCCGGGCAGGACAGGCAACGCATGGCCACTAGAGCAAGTCTTCATGGAGATCATATCAGGGAATCCTAATGTGAACAAGAGTCTGACTGATCTGGGAATGAGAGAAGGCAGAGAAAGACTAGAAGAGGAGTAGTACAGTAGACAGATAAAGAAGAACAAGGGAGGAGAGAGATGAAGGCTGAGCCACCTGGGATAGATAAGCAGGCTCAATGTGTTTGAGTGACAGTGTTTGTGTGTGAAAACATTAGTGTGTATGTGTGTGTGTGTACCAGATTGTATGTATGTGTGTGTGTGTGTGTGCATGCATGTGCAGGCATTCTTGCCTATCTGCTAGGACATGTGTGCATGTTCAAGTATGTGTGCCAACACGTGTGTGTGTATGTGTGTGTGTGTGTGTATTCTGACAGTGTCGGAGGTGACCCCTGGTCAGGGAGTCCTGTAACAGGAGCTCACCTCCGGTTCTGCGAGCTCTCCTCTCAGTGTGCTAAACAGCCACCTGAAGACAGGATTAGCCATTGTGACCCGGCCCCAGAGGTAACCGAGATACACCTCCGGGGGCAGACGTGAAACACACACTGTCACATGTTGCAGAGACACAGCCAGGTGGGGAGAGACAGGCACAGAGGAAGATAGAGGTAAAAAAGAAAAAAAAAAAAAGCTGTAATGTGGAGACAGGACGGGACAGGTGGTGGTGGGGATTGTAAGTGCAAACAGGACACCTATAAGAGGATGAATGCAAGTAGGATACAGTATAATGTCGAGCCAGCCAAGGTGAAGGTGTTTGGTGTTGTCTAGTGAAAACAAGGCATCAGAGCATAAGAGGATTGGGCGACCTAACCCGGCGCCTTGGGGTAGCTGAGATTTGTGCCTGTATGGAAATTGATGCCTGTCAGCCTGTCTATGACTCAACTCTGACAGCATGCATGCATGTCTGTTTCTGTGTGCACGTACAAGTATGCGTGCTGTGCTGTGACAAATGAGCGGTGCTTAATTTGCGACTGATTATGCGGGCTGCGGGTGCCCTAAACCCCTTTGAACTAGTAATTGCCCCTGGTTTCAGTAATGAACATTAAGGAGGATTCAGAAACGTGTGGCTAATTACACATTTGCCCCCCTTTTTCATTTCTTCATCTTCATGCTGGATGAAAAAGAGAAAAAGGAGGAGCAGGAGTAGTAGGAGGAGGATGAGAGCCAAGGAGGAGGTTCTGGGTTGGGAGGCATACACTGCTGTTGTCGCCCTCTTTATCTCAATAATTGTACAAGCTGGTTTATGGGCTTTAGAGAGGTGCTTTGTGTGTCAGCCGCTGCAGCCCTGGGGATATGGGGGACTGGCTTTCCCCACGATCAATATTCAGAGAGATTCACATCTGGAGCCAAGGCCTGCTCTGCTTAGATTTGGATTTATATATTTATTTTTATTTTTTTATTTAATTTTTTTTTTCTTTGGTTCTCTTCTTCCTCTATCCATCTGCTTTTTCTTATCAGTGTGTGGTACAGCTATTTTTTGATACAGTGGTCGCTATCTATCACACACGCTCATATGTATAGCCTTGATCTTTTGGGGGGGGGGGGGGGGTTGTGCCTGCAGAGAAATTCAGTGAGTCTGAAGTGAACTAGGTCTGCTCTATGTGGAGAACAGCCCCTAACAACACATGGCTCAATATATATGCTAGGCAGAAGTGCTTGAGCAACGGAGCATTCTGGGTAAATGGCTGCAGTGCAGGGAGGGTCCACTGAGGCTAGTGGAGGGGGAAGAGTCGGGGAAAGCAGTAACAAATTGACCCGCTCAGCCTCAGTCTTTGATGTGGACTGGGCTCTCTCTTAAAAACCAGTCCATATGTTCAGAGAGGGAAAGAGAGGGTATCAATGGGGGGAAAAAAATGAAAAGGTGGTGGGGCGGGGGGGGGGGCGGAGAGAGAGGTGAGAACAAGAGACATGTCTCCCAGTTATAAGGACCCCACTGTGCAGGAATCCCACTGCCTGCGCCTGGACTGAGCGCTGGGCAAAACAAAAGCATGCATTTGAGAAGAGTAGGAAGGGAGGGGAGAAAAATCACACAAAATGGCAGGAGTGGGATTTGGTGCAGCCAGGGTCCCATGACAAACCAAACAGTGAAACACAAGGTCTGTTTTTGATTTCTACTCAATGCCTCCATCCCTCAACCTTTCCTCTTTCCTCTTTCCTCGCCTCCCTCCCTTCTTTAGCTTGGTTTGCCGTTTCCACGCTCGTGCTGCTCCTTTTCCCCTTTTGCATTTTCTTCTCTTGGTGTGATATGAATATCAAAGCAACGTTGGGGCAGCTTGGAGGCCTGCAGCAGAATCTCATTGGCCTCCATGGTCCCCCAGCATGCAGCAGCCACCGTTCTAGCAGCTCTTGCCACAACCCCGCAATCAACTGTGGGGGGATGAGGCTAGCCTGCAGGGCGGTACCCGTGGAAGGGTAAGGGGTAATTTAAGGAAACTAGCTCTAAGATGTGAAACCAAAATCCTCTTATACATTTTGTTATGAGTAAGATAACCCCAAAAGTGTAGGAAAGGGAAAGCGGCACAGAATCAGCTGCCACCATCTTAATAACCCTGGTTTTCCACCAGGGGCATGTACGCTATCACAGACTACCTTGCCGGGTCCCTTATTACACATGACGTCATTCAGCCCTATTTCCCATAGAGTCAGCTCAGCCAGGTCCTAGCCAACGGATCGGTGTTATGACTACAGCGGTGGATTGCGCTGCTGTGCTGAAGGCAGGGAAATGTTCCCCGAGCTGGGGCCTATTCTCAGCGGAGCAAAGAAGTCTCCTCGGCTTTGTGCATGTGTGTTCTTGGAAGAGTCTCTCGCTGTTCAGAGCGGCGAGTTTATAAATCCCACTGCCGTCCGCAGGACCGGCGCTGTTTGTATTCTGCCGCTGCGGTCAGAGTATGTGCAGTCACCTCTGCAGGGGCCAGTGAAACTCATGCTGTGCTCCAGGCCCCCCCCCCCCCCCCCCCCCAGTGAAACCTAATTTTTAAAGAAATGCACATTGCATCACATTTGAGGGAACACTCTCCTTTCTTTTTTTTTTTTTTTCTTTCTTTGTTGTTGTCTTACCGGAGGATATGTTGCGGGTTGCTCCTTCTTTTTCTTTGGCAAACAGTGTAGAGTTTCACACAGCTTAATCACCTCCATGCAGTGGGAACATGTCGTAAACAGTCCCTTGAAAGCACTCATTTCTGCTACTTCATTAAACAACCTGCATCAAGATGCAAACAGCAGGGATGAAAATTAACAGGGAGGGAGGGAAAAGGAAGGAAGCGTGAGGTAGAGGGGGGTGATAGTGGTATACCTGTATTTGCACATGCGCAGTGCATAGTGTATGCAAGGTTAATGTGCCATGATTTATATGTTGGCTTAGAACTTGGCTTTGAAGTGGAACTATGACAGATCTGGATTAGGGGGCAAAGTGTAAAGGTCTGATGTCGGAGCATGAAACGAATTAGGGCTTATTACAATCTAATGCAGCACTAAACCTCTGGAACAGCTACCAACTATGCCAAAGCACAATGTAAACAAGGGTTTGTGTCAGTCATAGAGCTGTGACACCCTAACACTTGGCAATTACCGCAACACTGCTCTGCAACGAGATGGCAAAGTTGATGCAGCCCGTCATATAATTATACAGCCTGTGAAAATGGGAAGTCACCGGATCCCCCTTCTAAACTTTCAGTCTGTTTTCTGCACTCTCCTTCTATATATATATTTAAAAAAGCATCTTGTTGACATGTAGGGGCACTTTGTTCATGAGTACTGATAAGGAAGGTGCAATCCTTGTGTAAAATAAGGAATTTCTTGAGTATCATATCACAGTAATGTCTGTGAGTTTGCATTTGAGTGCCTTTCCCTGTGGGGTCTGTCCATGCTGTGGCAGCCCCTCTGTGGAGGAACAGATGGCAGACTGAGGTGGCTTGTGTCTGTTTACCAGGGTGGCTGAGCAGCTAGCATAAGAAGACAGTGACTAGACAATAGCTAGGCACCAAACCTCAACCCCCCCCGAACTGCCCCCCCAACCAAAGATCTCCTCCACAGGCATTATCAGTGACTTTCAATGACTCCTGTTCTTAACATCACCAAACTACCCTGTCATATTGTCTCTAACGTCTGTTTCGCAAACACTCACACACACACACACACACAAAGCAGTGGGTATTGTCACAAAAGTAATGTGATGACTCTTTTTCCTGCGTCTCCCACTGATAGTCACACATTTGGGCAGTGGCAGTGAACCAAACTGTCGCCTGGGTTGCTACGGGTGACTGGAGAGCTGACTTTTGGGCTCCGAGGCAAATGAGCACATGACAGATTAGTGTGTGGGCCTCCTCCAGGCTTCCACCTCTGTGACCCTTAGGAGCCCCCTCTTTACCCCCTCCTCACCCTTGCTCTTGCCCCTAAACCCCCCCTCCCAGCTTCTCCTTTGTCTCCACCGTCTCTTCATCGAAACTCACACAACAACCTAAGGAGGTGGAAAGCAAACAGATTTTGAATGTGCATGACTGAAACACTGACTAAAGTAACTTCTTTACAACATTTCTGACTTTTAAAAGAGCTTCTTTTTTTGTTTGTTATATGCAGCCCTATTTACCAAACACAAATACATGTAAAATCCAAATGAATCAACAACGTAATTACACTACATGACAAGTGAGTGAACTAAGCATGAATACAGTTTTTTAAAGTGTTGTGCCATGTAAACTGGAATATGGAATAAACAGCTCTCAGCAGTTCAATGTAAAAGGAGGAAGGGCTTGGTATTTCAAACTGTTTGCAGATGTGTGTCTCCACCAGTTAAATGCTGCTTGTACTGGAACAACACACAAGGATTAGAAGGACTAGAGGAGCTTAAACAAAACTGGGGATACTACAGGGCTGACTGTTTAGTCTACACAAACAACATGCCCTCTCTTTTCGAGGGACGGACTTGGACACTTGTTTATCGTACGGGACAAACATCCGTTGTCAGGGTTCGGCCTTGCTTGCGCCCATGTCTTGTGAATGACCCTAGCTGGCTCTTTTATGTGCGTCTATAAAGGGCGGCCGAGAGAGCAGCTCCCATAGGAGGGCTCGACCTGACGATGACACCCTGTTGCCATGGAGACTAATGCTATGTTAGGCTTGGATTGGGAGTGGAGGTGGAGGTGGCGGCGGCGGGGGTAGCCACTGTCACTAGTGTATCTAATGATGTTTGCAGCACAATGCACTCATCTCTGCACAAAGTGTGATGTGCCCTCACTCTGGTTAACGCCTGTATCAACAGGGTCCATGTTGCCGTCATGGCGTCTTTTGAGCTCGGCTATGAGTGTAAGAACACATGAACAGAGCATGATAATTTTCCTATTATCAGTTCAGTCAAAAAGCTCTTTATGAGTCAGTGCATTGGTGTTACACTGAGAAGGACGTATTGTACTAATAACTATATTTGAATGCCATCAATTATACGGAAACATTTCTCATCTGAACACACAGTTCAACTGCTCACAGTCCAAGGACTTTCCAAATGACTGAGGGATATATCACTTCCCTTTCAAGGAGCCCAGGGGACCAATACACCTGGCTTAGCAGCTTAACAGCATTTCCCCAAACACCCAAGCCGAAGGGTGGCCCAGAACAAAACCTGAGACGCTTGATGCTTGAGAGGGCTACCTACTTACTCATCTGACTGACCACTCTCCCTCTCTCACTCGATCCCTCCCTCCCTCCCTCCTTTTTGGCTCACACATAACACACGTGTGCAAACTCCTCAACTGGCCCGGTTTGCTCCTGAGGTCCCCTATTTATTTTCATAGGTGTTTGAGGGTTTACACTAGTCAAAAGACAAGGCCAGAGCCCAGAGTGGTATCTTTGTATCTGAGTGCTTCCTGTTTTCATTGCGAGGCCGACCCTTGTCTTTACAGGGGTGAGCAAGGGCTAGCAGGGGGCTAGCAGGGGGTGAGAGGGAAGGAAGGCCAGGGGCGCCAAGGGGCTAATTGCAGATTTTAGAGTTTGCTTTTGCCAAACAAAAGGGCATCACCTTTTGCAACAATAAGAAAAAACTCCCATCGCTGCCTCTCTATTACTTTGCACCCCCCTCTCTCTCTCTCATCCTTTCTTTTATGCTTTCTTACCTCACCTCTGTCTACCTCTCCAACTCCGACTCCCTCTCCTGAATTCTGTAGTCCATGCTTTTGAAGTGCAGGAGAACATTTTACCCCTAACAGTGAAGTTTACCTTTCTGATAACATAATCTCCCTGTAGTATTGAAAAGCTTATACCAACACTCTGGGATTTCCCTTCCACTAATGTGGCTGGAAGACATCCAGAAACTCATGGAGAGGGAGGGGCGGGGGTATTAGAGAAAGAGAAGGAGTGGGTGGGAGGATAGAAGGAGGGAGTGGAGAGACAGTTTGACCCTCTTCTGCCAGCTAACACCAGCTGATCTGTCCAGACGTTTGCCAATTACATATGGGGCATTTAAAGCTGCCAGATCACATGCTCTCTAGCGCATGTGCATATGGCCTCAACATAAAAGAGGTCAGGGTTATCGCAACTTCTCCACAGCGTAACTGCGGAGTCTTTGCATATTTTTTGTGAGATGTTCATGGCACCGAAAACTGTATCTCGCTCTCAGGTGGACTGTAGAGTTTATGGTAAATACGAAGTGAAATTACTTTCTATATGTGACGGTCCCGAAGAAAACCATCCCTGTGATCTCTGTCAAGAGAGTGTGAGGTCAGAGTAAGGCGAGGGAGGGTGGGAGGGGAGAGGGAGAGGGCAATTTTGTTATACTGAATCCAAAAGCCAACAGTTGTTACTATTGGCCTGTGTTGTTTTTCTGTGTCTGAAGGGGGGTCCTATCCTTTTGAGCTTTTCAGAGGATGTGACAAAGGCTGGATGTTGAGAACATATGTAGAGAGACCCCTGCGGCTCATGGAAGAGGAGCTCCATGCTGGCCCCGCGGTTTGAGAAAATACAAGGCCGCTCCTTTCACTCCTCACCTCTCAGTTAATGAATGCGTGAATGGCAGAATGCCGCTATAGGCCATTCAGGGGCCAAAGTCCCCAAGAATTCACCCTTGCACAAACGCATCCAGCAATGGCAAATACATTTGCTTAACAAATTAAAAGAAAGGAGAATGGCTAATGGGCGTGTGTGTGTGTTTGTGTGTGTGTGTGTGTGTGGTTGTGAGAGAGATGGAGACAGAGAGAGAGTGAGAGAGTTTATGGGTGGGAGAATTGGATGGTGAGAAGAGAAGGGGGATAATTCAATTAGTCCTCTTCCTCAGTAGAGAAATGAAGGCAGGTTAAAAGGGAGGGATTATTATTAGTACAAGACTGGCCAGGGCTATACACAAAAGAAACAAATAAAGATTGGAGAGAACATCTACAAGCAGGGGATGTGATAAAGGAGAGGGTCGGAGAAAAAGAGGGCCTTGAAAGCTCCTCTCTCTCTGAATTAACCAGCTCCCTGAAAAATGCGCCTGTGCCCATCAGCGGGCTTCCCCTCCTCCTTTCTTTTCCACTCTTTCAATTCAATTTTAAAACAATTCTAAAGAAAATTGTTGGCAACTCTTCCAAACGCTCTGTATGCGACACTCTGTCTTTCTCTCTGCAGCTTTTGCAGAGGGGTGGAGGGTGGGGGTCGGCGGGGGTGCTGAAGCAGTGTGTGGCTTTCACCAGGAAAGATGCCAAATCATGAGAAAATTTCTAGTCTAAACTCACATAAGGTGTGTTTATGTGCATGTGAATATGAACATACAGTAAGTTCCGCTTAAATAAAACATTTAGCCTTTTTTGTTTGTCCCCTTCATACACAAACAAAGTATTCTACTCCCAGCTCAGGGGAGGAAAAAGACCTGAAGCAAAAAAAAAAGAAAGAAAGAAAAAAGAATTGCTCTCAAATAATAATAATAAAAAAAAAAAATAAAAAAAAAGTTTTGCCTTCCTCCCGCCCTCAGCCTCTGAATGAAGCTTGGTGTGTACGTTTTGGTGAGAGGTCTCCAGTCAGGGAGCGATGGAGCTGTGAACAGCTGTGAAGTCATTTTGATAATGATGAGAATAATAAGCATGCAGACTGGCGTGGTGGAGCCGCTAAGGCCTGCGAGGCTCGGGGCTTTGCTGTTGCAGCTTCACTGCTCCTGAATAGATAAAAGTGATTAAAGCACTCCTGATTATCCCTGACCAATATGTAATGGATTTACAGCCCTTTCAATTAGGCCGTATTTGCTGGCCACTCATTACTTGGGCTTTTGGTTAGATAATCAGGGTACAGGGGCTTTGGGCAGGGAGTGGGCACTGTTGGTTGGGTGTGGGGTGGGGAGGGGGTACAGGGTGCACAGGGGGCACCTGACCCTCTTAAAATATGCGGATGATCCGTAAGGCTGAAGCTCTAAACTAAGTCACCTCTACTTTCTCTCTCTCTTCTTTTACTTCTCCCTTCCCCCCACATTGTCCCTCCATCTCTGGGACAGGGAGCCACGTGCTCAGAGAGCAGCTTATGTGTCCTGGCGTGGCCACCTCCTCCTGAAATCTGACCTGCATTGCGAAATCAATACAGCCTGATGTTCTGATAATGTCCTGACATTAGGGGAAGGTTGGGGGGGGGGGGGCATGTGGTCCATCCCCTAATACTTGACACAAACAGACAGACAGAAAACAGCTGAGCAGCGAGTATTTCATTATTTTGCCAGGTATGTTTGAATTACTGCGGCATCTGAGTATTTAATCTGAGCCGTGTAGCATCACTGTGGTCTGACTGAACTTTTTGGCAAACGAACCATTTCCTTTCACCTATGCAGGAGAAATACATGAGCAGTCACCATCTCCGTCTCAAATATAAACTATCAACCAGATTAGAGCTGACTAGATTACATTTTCACTCATTCCAATGAAAACACTGCAAGTTTCAAGGTATGCCATATCTGTATGTTTACAGTTGTGTGCCCATAACCATCTATAGATCTTCAAAAGCATTACTGTAAAAAAATAAAATAAAATAAAAAAAATCAAGTGATCAGGTATAGAAGTGTAAGAAATCAGCGTACTCAGTCTAAGTCTTAACACGTCTTTACACACACAGTCATTCTCCGGTAACTACCACTGTTAATCTGTCTTAATCTGCCCCAGAAAATCTTGGAGCCAAGCAAACAGCACATCTCATATTGGAGTAAATGTCATGGATTGTTGGGCCAGCTCCCTCTTACTGCGCTGAGCAGAGTAAACAGTCCAAACTGATTAGATTGACCTGGTCACTGTGTCCCTCTGACAGGTGGCTGACAGGTGAGCATCACAACGCTGCCGTCACTCACTCCCTCGCTCAGTAACGACGGTGTGACAGCTGTGTGTGTGTATGTGTGTGTGTGTGTGTGTGTATGTGTGTGTGTGTGTGTCTGTGTGTCTGTGCATGTTTTTTGTTTTTTTTGAGTCTGTGCGTGTCTGTGTCTGTGTTTTGTTTCTACCTGGGTTGTTTATATACACGCGTATCTCCAAAAAAAAAAAAAAGTAACGGATGTGCTTACCGTGAGATGCTGGAACAGCCACGCCCTCATGATGTTAGTGGCCACCTTGGGGAAAATGCCACGCTTTTTCTGCCTCTTCTTATCCTTGTCTGGATCATCGTCATCCCCTGTGCCAGGCGATGCAACGCTGTTGTCTAAGCCATCTCCTGGACGGAAACCAAACCCAGGGTTAAATAACATCCCAGACCACATCACTGACTCAGAATACAATACAAAAAGAAAAATCCAGATCTAAAAACTCTCAAAGCTGAAACACAAGCACAGACGGTCAAAGCTGAGTTTAAGGCTTATGAAAGATGGATAAATGGACAAATACCACGGATACCTACGAAGGAATTCAAAAGCACTGCACTGAGGCCGAGAGAATTGCCGCAGCGAAGCCAGTGTTATGTGGTGAAGATATGGAGGTAGGGGGATTTAAATGGCCTTAGATGAAGGCCTGTACAGAGAGTGAGGGGTTTTGCTCAGAGGCCTAGCAGAGTCGTTCTATACCCCAGAGCACTGGAGAGGGGAATAGGGGTTAATGACTCCAATGTTATGGTTGGACACTGAAACACTAAGTTCCTCATTCCAGTTCTACAGTAGGAGGAGGAGGAGGAGGAGGAGGAGGAGGAGGAGAGCAAAAGAAAGGACAAGGAGGCTTCAAGTACAGTAGAGGCTCGGACTCATGTCATTAATTCAATTAAATTTGCATGCTTGACATAATGTAGAGCATTTTTTTTTTTTTTTTCATCTTTTGAAGAGAGCCGAAGGGGACAGCAAGGAGTTATGCAGACATGTACAGTAATACACAGTCATTGCGTGCACAGACACACACACACACACACACATACTCGCATACAAACAAAACTCAAAGGAGCTGATAATTCGCGGCATACAGTTGAGACGCACGAGTATTAAAGTAGGGATGTGATTTGGGGTGGTTCATTGTTGCACTTCAATGCACATAATGGACTCGTCTGCTTCTCCCCCTACCACCCCCCACCCACCCACCCCCGCTCCATCCCAAACCCTGACTCTCTTAGTCCTCCTGCTCGCCGACTCCCTTCCCTTGCAGCAACCCCTCCCCATTCCGCCACAAGATTAGCATGACAGGCCAGCGGCGGCTTCGTCTGCATTAATGTCCGTCAGTGTTTGATTTCAAGAGGAAAACATGCATATATACCCCGGCACGATTTCTCCTTTAAATTGAAGTTTCCATCTTTGTCCCTTGCCTTTTTCTTCTTCCCCGGCATTAATTGTGCATTAGCAAAAATGATTTACTTTTAACAGTCATAGTTATTTTTTCTTGCCCCCGGGCACAAATGCCTTGAAAGCCTTCCTTGAGGGCATCTAAATTATGTATCTGAAAAACTCCTCCACTAAGGCAGAGAAGGACCCTGACGTTCTCAAAATTCAGACTCGCATGTCCTCCTGTTTTTGGGGAGGCATCAATCACAACCACCTATACAAGCCTTAATCTTGCATAAATATTTGAACTAATAACATTAAAAAAGGGGGAAAGAAAAAGGATCCGACTGGTGGCGTAATCAAATGCAAAATAAATGAAGAATACAAGGACAGCAGGGGCCCTCACTTGGAACTACTTTACCCACTTTCTTTTTCTTTTTCCTCCCCCTTGTTTGTCCCTCTCTTTTTTCCTCTCCCTCTGTCTTTCTTTTCTGTCTGTGCACAGTGTTTTCCTTCCACATCATTAGTGCGGAGCCACACGAAAGAGGAAAACAGAGAAGTGCCGACTTTGCGCTCCCTGTGTGAAGTTAAAGAAGCAACAGCCCTTCTGAAGGACATATGGGAATGGGGACACAAACTAGGGGGTGTTGTAATTGTAGAATGGGCATTCATTAGTGGCAAATGCCGTAAATCCCAGGCTAAGTACGAATCCTTGTTCAGGAAAGCCTAAAACAATAAACTTTGGTCTGGCCATAGCCTACCCTGACTGTGAGGGGGCTTCCTGAGAAATGCGACCCAGACGGAAGTCAATGTCGAACTCCCCCAGTTTGCTTCCAAACTTCAGTAACAACACAACTAGTGAGCTGTGAATCTTAACCACCCTCCCCTTGTTCCGCTGCTTTTGAGCCTCACTGAATAATGTTGATACACAGTTTGGTTGTTTGTTTGTGTGCCGCTAGGTTTTGTGTTGATTTTCGAGCTACTCTCCAAATCCCTCTCCTGCTGTGAGCAGTCAGGCTCATCCAATGGAACCACACAGTGGCCAAAAGGCTGGCAGATTAATTTTATTGACGTTTCCATTTTCACTGCAATGCGATAGCCTCCCCCCTGGCCAGGGCCAGAGCGACCCGTGCGTATTTACAGACTGACCTGTCACTTCATTACCCAGCATGCTCGCTGCCTCCTGCCCTAGCCCGCGAGGGTGAAACCAGACTCCAAGGCTTTCAGCTCCTCTCTCCCTCTGTCTTTCTCTCACATGTACATGGATACTGTCATGTGTGCACAGATCAGGCATGCGGCATTCAAGCATTCATGCTGAGTACAGTATTAATAGTTGTTTTTGACTTACTATACACATGGAGAAATATGTGTTATCTAAATAGAGAATGAATGAAAATCAAGTGTGGACAGAAGTTGAAAAAGAAAGACAGAAACAAAGAAAGAAAGAAGAGGAACAAAAAGAAGCAGGAGGAAGAAAGGACGGAGTAGAAAAAGAATAAAGAAGACCCAACTTGCACAACCTCATTACATCTAAAGGAGAGCTGGTGCTTTGCATCCACCCCCACTCCTTTCTTATGAGCGAGAGAAGGAACGCTGCAGGGCAAATTGTCCCAAACGCTAATGGCTTCTGACTGTTCCCTGGCAACTCTGCCATTCTAACCTGTGTGGATGTGCACTCTGAAAAAAATGGGGAAAGGAAAAAAAAAAAAAGTGCAGGGCAGAGCAGGGGGAAGCGTCCCATCATCTGGCCATGTGACACAGATGGGGGTTGGCTATTAGGAGGCAGCCGAAAGGCCTAGGGGAGCCGAGGTGCTGGAGTGTAGCCCCAGGCACTTTTGGAAAAGCAGCGCCCTTGGAGACGGAAAAAAAAGACAGCCTCCCTCTCTCCCCACTCTCCCCACTCTCTTTCTGTCTTCCCTCACTTTCTTCCTCTCTCCTACCCCCCCCCCCCCCCCTTACCCACTCTATCAATATCTTGACTTAAAGTGCTTGCAATGAAAGTTTGTGCACATTTTCATATCCACAGAAACCGAGAAGATGTAATCAGGCAAGATGGAAGACAATGACCGGACGCAATGAGGGTGAGGGAGCGAATGAGCGCGCTAGCAAACAAACAAGCACAAGTCCAAGAGCGCATTACGCTCACATACATTCTCCCTCTCTCATCACCAGTGGGTGGTTATTAAAAATGCATTCAGATATATCTCCCTGTGAGTAAATTGGTCTCAGGGCTGAGCTCATTAACGGGTTGGGAAAGGACTGTAAACACACTGCAACTCTGCTTATCTAATGTTGGCACATTCAGGGTTGCTTCAGGTTTTCTTGCACAAAAAAAAAAAAAAAAAAAAAAAAAAAAAATTGGTTTAGCACAAAGTGTCTTACAGTCTCTGCTGAGAGTAAGGGGGACTTCAGGGGAGTCCTAATGACTCGAGAGATCATGCTTTATGTCTAGGAGGCACGCTGCCCCTGAGGGAGCCACTAAGGTCTAGTCAGCCCTGGAAGCATTATGGATATAACCGTGAGTAACACACACTGCAGCTCTATCAGTACACCAAGAATGCGCTCCCTCTGCTGCTCTATCATTCCGATATACCCCATGCATGAATGAATAATGACTTGTCAATAGCTGGAATACACATTCAAACCCAGTCTTGGTTAGTTATCAAATAACACTCCAGACTTATTGGTCCCTATACTATTAATACACCTACTGAAGAGCCTCAAGACAAGCTTTAGATGTTGTGTGTGTATTATTCTAAAGGCCGTGCAGTGATTTTGAACTGGGAGGCCCCGGCGTTTGTTTCAGGGTAATGAAGCAGGAGTGTAGAGGCAGTGGCTTATGGAAGCTGTGGTTAAAGTGACTAATTACAACAGACCCCCCACGCCCCCCTGTCAACCCAAACTAGTGAGATTGTTCACCCAAGCTCGCCCCAAATCAGGAGAAGAGAGAAACTCATGAGGACAACTCGGAAGAGCAGATGGAGAACAGAAGCTGAGAAGTTTGCTATAGCAGGAGCTCTCTCGGGCCTCCTCTACCTTAGCACACCATAGTGACCAGGCCCTCCAACCCTCCCTCCGACACCCTCCTATTACACCACCTCTAGCCCTGCAGGCTTGGCCGCAGAGAATGAAGAGAAAAGAAGAGGGGGATTTAGAGCCTCCCTTTTCCCTCTTTTTCTCCTCAACTTTTCAGCCAACATAAGCGGCGTTTAGCACATTCAGTCCCCCCAAATGGCAGCGAATGAGAGAAGCAGTGGGGGCTCCTCTTTTGTCCGTCTGGTTACCCCTTTTATTTACTCTGGATTTACGAAGGGGTCTTTGCTGGCTCCGGGAGCACATGCTCTTGACGCACACACAGTCTCTCTCACATACACACATACACAAACACGTCGAGGCTCTATTCACACTAGTGGAATGGCCGGCCCTCTGTTGCTCTGTGCCGACTGGGGATTACAGGTCTTCTGGCTATAACCACATGCTAGCAATATGCTTCGTACTCACATAACATACAACACAGATGAGCGTTAACGAGTAGAACATAATCCCTTTAATGATAAAACACACACTCCAGCGTCCAATTTCTAACATTAAGTAACCCATCAGTGTGTTTTGTGTGTCTTTGTGTGACCGCACACCATATGGTTTACTGCGCTCATTCAGATCCATACAGTAGATGAGGGCCCTAAACGGAACTGTTTTAGTGTGCACCACTGCAGCCAGTGTTTTACGCTGATTATTTCCTGATCTGTGCTTAAACAAGCAGCAGCCCCTTGCACTCGACCATAAAACAACAGCTTAGTAAACAGCAAGCATGCTGACAAATTGGTAGCGCTCAGGCCGGAGTCATTAACAGCCCTAAAACCTGTCAGAGCAATTACAACAAACTCTCTCCTTCAGCAAGTCTCCCTGCCAAACTCAGATGTCACTACCCGCCTTCCCCTTTACCGCCCCCCTCTTACCACCAGGACACTGGCTAAAGGTGACGGAGAAAAAGACTACCACTTTTGCCTCTCTTCTTCCAATAGCCATGACACCCCAGAGAAATGAGGACAAACCTCCATCTCAAACACAGCTGTATCTGCATCCTGGGTGCTACGACTGAGTGGTTCCTTTTGCATGAGAAGTAATGTGTAGTTGTCTCCCCCCAAAAACACATCATTAAGTGTTCCCTTAAATGAAGTGGAATAAGAGCTTCTAATTAGATGGGTTTTTTCTACGTGTGGGGAAGCGAGGCAGTCAGGCAGTAAGAAAGGCAGGGAGGGAAGGAAGGAGGGAGGTGGGGTGGGTTGGGGGGGTAGTTGCTCAACAACTCCTATACCTCTCCTCCTCTCTCCCTTCTCCGCCCCTTCTCTAAGCCCCCTAACCCTGCCATCAGGCAGATATCTCTCTGTCATCCCTGGAATGCTGGAGATAACTATCGCCTCTCCACTGATACAAGGCCTCTCTCCTCTCACAGGCACAGTGCTGACCCCACTGTGCACATCCCTACCATAGAGGGCGAGGCTGAAGTGGAGGGAGCAGAGACAAAGAGAGGGGAGGGGTGAGGGTGTAGGGTTGGAGGTAAAACTTGTTTTTAACAGCCAGTTAGGCTATTTTACCTTTTAACCTAAAATATGGGCTGGAGCAAAGCCACCCTCCCCTTTCAGCTTCTCCCCTGGAGCCAAAGAAGAGTAGTTCATCCAGAAAGCAGAGGGAGGAAGGGGGGGCAGGCTGCCTGGTTACTGCCTTTTCTCCAGAGTCACTGCCTAGAACTCTATTGGTCTTTTCACAAGATTATCATCTGCCAAGAACTTAAAAATTTAGCACTGGGTGCACAAAGTATGCACATTATCAAAGGCTTTGGACTGAGCTAATTACTGGTACGCTTAACCTGCCACCTGTGACAACAATTATCTTATTATATCATAAATTGGGACTTTGAGGCTAACACAGTGATTTGTTTGCACCCCCTGGGATCTCGATTGTTCTAATACTTTCGTCCGGTTTTGCACATTTTCACGTGCATATGGACACACAGGAAAGTGCTACTTTTACACACACATGTATGTATAAAGGAAGGTATGTCAGCTGAGGCAGGACTCTGCTGTCCAAAGGGGGGCTTTATTTGAGGAGGAAAAAAGATCCAAAGAAAAGAGATGGAATAAAGATGTATAAAAGAAAGGAGGCAGGCTCTTGCAGATGTCAGGACCCAATTTGCATGAATGGCAAAGGGCTAAATTGCAGGGGATGGGGGGAGCTACCCTCCACCCCCACACCCCAGCTCTTTTTGGGGGGAACTAAAAGGGAGTTGTGATGCCCATGACTGCCCCTCACTCAGCAGACAGAGATCGGTGGCTAATGAAGGGCTTTGGGTCTCCACCAGACATTTCACACTCTCTGCCTCCGTGATAACTCCGCCCCGCTCTGCCTGCACTCCAGCCCTGCCGGAGAAACTGCCGCTGCTCTTCCCTTAGATTCCAAATCGAATGGGGCTAATTGGTCTCACAGGTAATCTCGCTTCATCCCTTGTTTCTTAATAAACAAATTTACAAACCTGCCAAAGTAGAAGTCCAAACCTTTCTTCTGTCTACCTAGACGGTGTCCTTCTGTCTTCCCTTACCAAACAAGGCACAATGGAGCTATTCTTAGTGGTTAAAACTAGATATATTGATACTACTCCCTCTATAATTTATCATTGTTAAGATAGAGCACAGGGCTGGGTGCGCACAGTGAAGCACACCTAAATCCTAAGGTTTGATGCTGCATTAAATATTAAAGAATAGGTATTTCCCAAAAGCAAGTGGGGCTACGCTGAATTAAAACAAGCATGATCATTAGTAAAACAAGCTGCTTCCACACTATTTTGCTTCCTAAAAATTGCTTTGTTGCTCTATGGAATGATAATGTAGTGAAAGCAAGAAATAAAGAGACTGAGCAAAAGAAAACAAAGAGTTGGAGAGCGTACAGATGCATCATATGGATCCATCTGCTAGAGAAGAAATGGCTTTATAATCCCCGTTAGGAGCTATTGTATATCAAAGTCTTCCACCTAAACCACCAGAAAGAGCAGCTGCACGCAGGTTGCCAGGTACAACAGAGCGTGGCTTCGTGATTCAGAACAGCTTACACTGTTTGAGGCAATGTATTATAACAGCATCAGCAGTGATTCTCTACCCTCAATTACAATTTAAAACCAAACAAACAAACTCACTGTTTTTCATACTGAGGGAGGAGGAAGCCTTGGATTTATTACAGACATCTTTGCCGCACCTGATGGACAGTGGCATCAAAGAGTTTACCAGAGATGGCGGTTTCTACAAGGAGCTGAAGGGGTGGGGGTGGTGGTGGAGGGGTTGGTAGAGTAAATGGATTAAAAGGTTTATAAATCAACAAGTCAACCATCAGATTGTAGCCTCTGCTCAGCAGCCCTCTCATCAGACAAATGCCATGAAGTTTTTTTTTCTTTTTTTTTTTCTCCTCGCTCTCTCTTTTTTTTTTCACACAAATGTCCTGGAGGCAGGGAACAAAGCGAGCAGAACTGATTACTGCACTGTTGCCCCGCTCCGCCAGTCTAAACTCTGTTTGGCTTCCTAATGAGCTCACTAAAAACCCAATTCATCACCCATAACCCCTTCTCAACCTGCCTTGAAATCCCCCATTATGGGGAGTCAAGGACAGTCCGTTTACAGGCTTTGGGCTAGGGTCAAGGGCTGTGAAGGGTGGATGGCAGGGGCCGAGGCAACAGTGCGGCCAAGGTTATTTTGACACAAGGGATACTTCCTATGTGGCTAGTCTGTCCCCGAGTATCTAAATGTGCTCACCATACGACATTGATTTCCTTCAAACCAATCTTTTCTTTTGATTGCAACGCTCCATTGGTTTTATACATTAAAAAAATATATTTGTTTTTACAATTTGAGCATGCGTGGGTTGTTTTTTTGTTTTTGTTTTTTTACGCCCAACACGACCTCCCCCTTCCCTTATGCCCCTCCCCCTCTTTCGCAACACCAGCGGTGTCCCAGACTGAGCGGAGGAATGTCCGGCTTGATGGCTGCAGCAGCGGGAATGTCCCGTTCCAGTCAGCTTTCGCACCAGAGATTTCAAGTTTAATACCCCTTCGTCCCATCCCCGCAAAGACAGGAATTTGGTGGGAAGGGAATGTAGCAGCATGGGGGGGGGGAGTGGGGGGAGTCAGAGAGTGGAGTACAGTTGGTCTATTAAGGATGGAGTGAGGGGCAACGGAAGAGGGCAAGAGTAAAAACGAGAGAATATTGTAGGTAGATGACAACCTGAGAAGGTAGGAAATGGGATGAAAAAGAAGGGAAGGAAAATATCTTGATGAGGAGGTGTAGGATAGGAGATGTGTGTCGGTTGGAAGAGGAGGAGGGGGGGGGGTACAGAAACGGTGGAGGAGGAGGACAGAAAAAGGGTTGGGGGAAACTCCCACAGTTCCTCATTACATAGAGTTGAAATGAGCCTCCTGACACCTGAGCTGTAACCAAGAGATTACAGAATTGATGAATCCTTGGTTTAAAATGCAGCTGTTTTATTCTGCTTTAGTAATTAATTCTTTTTCCGATAGTATATTGATTAAGCGTAGACCCTGATAAAGTTCAAACTGAGAGAGATCCCTCCAGGGCTTTGCCTTGGCCTGCTCTGGAGAGTCAATGAAAACTTCCTCCCTCCACCTGCATCTCTCTCTCTCTCTGTCAGCGCAGTTTACCCTCATAAATTAGTCAGATCTGTGAGGAGTGTGGATCTTGCTCAGTTGATACTTGCTTTGTCTGCCCTCTTGCTGATACACTTCCCTGTTATTTTTATACTACCACACCTACACAAACGTAGATGCCCTTACTGAGGAGTCCATGTTACACAAGTCACCAAAACATCAATTTGCAGAGGTTTTTCTTCTTCTTTTTTTTTTTCTGGCATACTGAGATGATACATGCACTCATGGATACAGCTCTTTCACCTAGCTGCTGATCCCTCCGCTTCCTTCTCCCTCCTCCCTCCGCTCTCATTCGCACCCTAACAGGGAATCATAGCATACAGAACGAGAGCATCTCCTTTCACAAAACTACTCTTTCATTCTTTTTATCGCTGCATTTTTTTTTCCATACAGCTGTGAGTGAAAAGTCTGATCAACAGAGGGTAGAGGAGGTCTCTCCGGGGAGCCAACTAGCAGAGAAATCAGATACAGCTTTACAAGAGAGTCAGCCGCTCATGTCTTGTCAAGACCCCTCACCTACCGGCTCCTTTACAAGTCAATAACCAGGGCCCAGTGTCCTCCACTGGGCCTTGGCACACATTCACCTCTTTCTATAAGAAGCGGAGGCGGGGGAGAGCCCACAGTTCTGGATTCCATAGTGTAATGCTTAATGCTTCATTATTCTGTATGATATCATGGAAATAATGTTGCATTTCTATTACGAAAATGCTCCTGGTATACATTTCCACAGTCCTAGCTGTGATGAGGCACTACATCACCACATTTATGCCCAGTGCACAACATGGAGTCCTCTGACATTGCTGTAATGCATAGTGACAAATAATTGGTGACGCCATGAAGACAGAAGAGCCAGTTGAAAGCCTTTTTCAATATTAAAAACTAATGAAAGAGTGAATGAATTATGAAGGAAGAAGGGAAAAAATATAATTAGAAGTAGAAGTAGTGCTTAATACATTTACTGGAGACTATTTCCTTTCGTTAATGGGACTGCAGCATGCAGAGAGGGGGTTTTGACGAGGCTAGTATTGACTGTCCGCCCTGCTCCTTAAGGTAAATCCAGCAGGTCATTTCATTAAGGCCCAATTCCATGGCGCTAATTTTGATTTTAGGGGCTTGACAGCTGTTGGCAGTGGAAATTGCTATGGCAAGAACAGTGAGAGAGGAGCCTATTACTGCTGTGAAAAATACAAATTGCAAAGCCTTGGTTCAAATTACTGCCACTCTGCCTCGCTGACCCACCAAAACTCGTATTTCATCACACTGCTGGACCTTACCTTTTGATTAGCAGCATGAAAAGGGGGAGTAAGAACACACAGCAATCTATTTTGGAATAAGGGTGCAATTTGACAAAACAAATGTACGAAAAAACACACATGCCTGTTGACAATGATGTTCAGTAATTCCAAAAATAAGAGCACCTTTATAATGTAATGATATGCAATAGCCTTGCAATAACTTCATTCAAAAGTTAGGTCAAGCTTTATATGTGGTGCATTGAGGCTGTACACTGTGTTGGTGTTGTATTGGACTTTATTGCATTCAAATATGTTCCTATAGTTTTTATATCCATCTCATTTACAAATGGATATATGGACACCACAAACATTAACACCACAAATTACAGCCTTGAAAACTAGAAAAGACTAGAATCTGTATTCTGTTTTCGCCACTCAATGCAATATTGTTTTTGTTTTTAATTTTCTAAAAGGATTTTCAATCTTCCCTCATAATAAAAGCTGCTGTTGGTTGGTCTAGCAGTGTGATGGACCTGACTCACAATGTGAGCTCTTAATCGCCTCGCCTTGCAAGTTAATATGCAGCATTAAAGTTCCAGAAGGAAGAAAAAAAGGCTCTTCCTCTGATGCTATTAATTAGCAGTGCTCTATAGCTCTCAGCTTTTTGAAGCTCTCCATCTCCTTTTGTTTCACCCTCTCTTTTCTTTTTTTTTCTTCTTTTTTTTTCTTTTTTTTGTGCGGCCTTCGTTATTGACTTTTCAATTTTCCCCTCACATCCACCCCCTGCACCAGCAGTAGCACCAGTGCTTCTGCGGCAGTGCCCAGCCCAACAATACCCCCAAGCCCACTCTCCGAGACGCTGGCTGGGGAGCCCTGAAAGCTGGGCCAGCCCTACAGCTCCCACCAGCCCACCACTCACTCCCCGCGAGACCAAAATCAAAGAGAGAGGCCCTTAAAATATAACCATGGGTATAATGAGGGTGCTCCAAAGAACAATAAGCATATACACCAAAGCAGAGAGGAGAGTAGGAGTACAAAAGAAAGAGAGAGGAAACTATAGGAATGCTGGCCTGAAAGTGTTCTTGAGAAGTGAACAACAGAGAGTGGATGAGAAACAAAACCGTATGATACTGTGCTGCGGGAGAGAGGCCAAAGGGCCACAGCCAGTGGTGATGGTAGCCGGGGCCACGCATCTATCCAACCACGTATCTGAACCCAAAACAACAAGGGGGTCTGCCGCATGCCTCTGGAGCCGAAGGAAGCCGAAGGGAGCCAAAGGGAGCACGACTAATTTCTGCACAACAATAGGCCTGGATGGGCGCCCACACAATGGCAGGTGCTTTGAATAGCAGCAGGGCCCTTGCAGCAGGGATCTTCTCCTCTCTCACTCCGAGGGGCTTGGGCTCTGGCTTGTGTAACCTCTCATTTTCAACCGGGCTTCCTTTTGACTCATAAAGGATGAAAATGATCTCATGGGGGGCCAAAGGAGTAAGAGACAGCCAGGCCTGTGAGGCACAATTCACACCAAGTCCATCTGTGTTTTCTGTAGTTATTATCCACCTCCTATTTCCTTCTCGCCGTCTTATTCTCCGTCTCTCTTGCTTTTTCTTATCACTCTTTTCTCTCCTTCCAATTCTCTCCATGTTTTTTTTTTGTTTTTTTTTTTCCACCTCATTCTCATTTTTCTTTCATCGACTGTTTGTGTGTTGTGTTGTTGTTTTCTGTAGAGGTTGTGTTTGTTGTGCTGCTGCTGGGCTGTCCTGTAGGCCATGATGCAGTGGTAAAGGCAGTTTTCCCCCCACCTTAAGAGCATTCTTTCCGGGGTCACAAGGTCAGGCTTCACAGATGTCTCCTGCAGACACTCAGTTGTCTAAGGACTGCATCCCTGGGAGTAAGCATTTGTACTAAACAATGCAGCTTTTCCCCCCTCACTTTGGAAAATGTTAAATGTTTTTTCTTTTTTTGTCTCACTTTTTTTCTACCTCTCTGTTTTCATTGTTTTGTTTTTCAATGAAGCTATAGAGTGAGAGCAATTTTTCCAAGGTGGAGGTTTTTGTGTTTACATAATGAAAGAAAGCGCTGGTTATCACAAGATAGTACTGCTTTCTGGCTGCTTTCATTCTTTTAAACACTCCCCGTCTCCCTAAGTTTCCTCCAATTGTTCTAATGGGGCCTTAGTCATCCCTGCCTGATGGCAGAGGGAAAGATGCTTTTAAAGGTCTTTTTCTTTGCTCAGTTTGTGTTGCCAGGAGAGAAAAATGAAAACATGTAGTAGGCTAACTGTCCTGAAATACACACTGAGAGACAGATACAAGAAGCCCTTGAGTAAGCAGGGCAGAAGCCAAACAAAGAGCGACCCTAAATGAACAGAAAGGCAATATTTGAACTAGAACATCTCTGTGTAGCCTCAATCTCAACAAAAATTGTAGAGAAGAGAATTCCTGAGCCAAACGGCTTTCATTAAAGGGAAATCAGCTTCTGCTTTTTTAGGGGGCGGAGGGTAACACTGGTAAAAGAGAAGAGATTGCAGCATTTAACATGCAAGTTCTGCCTCAGAACATGGAAAAGTGTGTAATTGGAACAACATTTTCAAAATCCAGGCACTGAGCTACGCTTGTATATCTCACTCCTTTTCATCTCGCTTTTCCTTGTTCCTTTTTCTCTTCCTTCGTTTGATATGGTGCTCTCGCTTCCCCCTCCAAACATCTCCTCTGTATTCTGCAAATTGATAACCCTCTAAATGAATTATGGTAAATGCATAATGAAGGTTTTCTCAGCTTCAGCCCTGCAGCCAGCCAGGATGGAGCATCTCGTTTGGCATGTTTGATTCGTTTTGTTGCGCATTTAGCCCCAGTGTTCCTTCAGAGTGTTCACTGCTTGGGGCATGTAAATAAGAAATTATCCTTGCTGACTAACATGGCTAATACCTCCTCTGGGGTAATCAAAAATTATTAGACGCTCTCTACCAATAAACATTAGGGCTCATGGCACTAACCACTGTCAAATCGCTCACCTCCGCCTGCTCCCCAATAGCCATAAAATGGGTGAACAAAAGTGATCAGGTGTGGAAAAAGCACTCTGGATACATGGAAACCGAGAGACCGCGGGACTGCTATTATGCCTAAAAAAGCAGCCCTTAGCTTTAAGAGTCATTAAAGCATGTACTAGAGTGGGAATCAGACTAGAAAATGAGCTTATCTTGCATAATGCCCTCAAAAGCTTTGCATAAACGTGAAAGATGTGCGCGTGAAAATCAGCAGCAGAGGGGAAGAACTCGGATTGTAACACACTTCCTTTATCATCCTCCCACTCTCTTGGACGGTGGCAGCATGGTTAAAGCACTACCTGTAGGGTATAGCTGCTCTGCTCAGTTCCAAATATGCTTCAGTGTGTAAGCCCTGGTTTACACAAATGGAAAACCACACAGCAAGTGAACGCGCCACGGCTGGCCATGCTAAGCCATTCTACCCAACCGCGTGCTGTCTTTTGGGAGGGACTGTCGCTGGGATGTGGGGTTCGGACATTAGGGGGAGGAGAATTGGGAGGGTGGGGGTGGTGGAAGAGATTAAAGAGCCAAGGGAGGCAGAAGAAAGGAAAGAAAGTAAAAGAGCACAAGGCCCATTGGTCAAACACAAAGGGGGAGAGAGGGAAAGGACATTTGAAGTCAGGGTTAAACTCCAAATAAGCACACCTTAAACGGGTCTGTGTAAGCTGGCAGTCAGGGTTTTTGGAGTTTCCCTGCAGGTGTGCCTTTGACAGACTTGGCCTCCGTAACCCCTCTCTGATCTAGAGTGGGGCCCGGGGTTGGACACAGAAGAAACCGGTGGCATCTTGCTGCCTCTGCTTTCCCATTCTATGTCTATTACATTCACACACGCATGCTTACACTCTCTGTAAACACACACACACACACACACACACACAAACACACTGCCAGACAAGGGGAAAACAAATCTGGTGCGGACTAGAGCAATTGGATTATCACCTCTTAAGGGTGACTTCTAGGCTGACCCCCTTCAGGCTAGCTTGCTGAAACAAGACAGAAAATTTCCTGGGAAAACACTCTCCCTTTAAAGAACCGACGCACTGTCGTCCTTGTGAAAATACAGCGGCGGCAGCATTAATGGACGTGGAAATGCCCTATGGGGCACATGCTCAAATCCCTTTTAGTCATATTACATCAGACCCCAGTGCACTCCTCATCATCACTACATACACTAGAGTAATCAGCAGCGGAACATGGGTGTGTAAAACCACAGTATAATGAACTGATACAACAGCACTGCACTCTGTCTTTGTTTTTGGCCCATGCCTTTGGGTAGAAGAAAGAGAAAGTCACTCCCCTCCTTTTACTGTAGTTCAATCATGATTACTTCCCTGCAACAGTTTCCTTTTCTGCTTTTTAATTATGCTCAGCTCACTTCCAGATAAGCTGGTCTTCATCTACTTCTCAGAGAAATACAGAAAGAGAAGAAAAAAAAAAAAAAGAAAGAAAGAAAAAAACATTTCCCCCAAGCTTTCCCTTAATGGCGCAAAACAGACATTCTCCTCAGCTGCTGTCAGAATAATCTGGGTAATTTTTTCCCTATGTTCTCCAAACATTAGTTTGCACATTAGGCTGACCCAGTTAATGCGCCTTTCCTGCTGTGTAGGACCCAGTTCCTGGCCAAGCTGGGCCAGGCTGGGTTGGGCCGGGTCGCGCCATGGGCCTGTTCATGATTATGGACCAGAGGGACCAGGCCCCAGTCAGAGCCGAGGGAGAAAGAGAGGAGGGGAAAGGAGACGATAAGAGGAAGAGTGGGAAAGCTTGAGCCGCATTGTGGATGGAGGGGCAGAGTGGTGGTGATGTTGTGGGTATAGGACTGTTACTGGAAGAGGAGCTGACTCTACTGGCAGCCCTCATCCTTTTACCGTTCCTTTTCTTTCGCTGTTTTCATGTGTTTTTTTTTTTTGCCTCTCTCTCTCTCTCTCTCTCTCTCATGATCTATAGACACGTAAGAACGCAACACAGGGTCAGAAGAAAGACAGAGACAGAAAAAAGGAAGAGAGAGCGAGCGGAAGGGAGGAAGGAAGGAGGGAGCTGAGGGAGCTGATCATTCTCTTTAATCACATTTTGGATGAGGGCCAGGTAGTCTGCGGTACTGAGAGCGAGAAAGAGAGGGGTGAGTGAGGAGAGGAGTGTGAGGGAGGCTGCGAGAGAGGAAGGGGGTGGGAGAGAGAGAAAGAAATGGAGGGATAAATGGAAAGAGAGAGAGAGAGAGAGAGAGAGAGAGAGAGAGAAAGGATGAGAAAGGGACTTATGGAGAGTGGGGATGAGCCTGAGAGCAGAGCCCCTTGAAACAGCCTGAAGTGCAGCAGCGCTTAGGCAAGGGTGCGCATATGCCCACACATACTATGTCTATGCGTGTGTATGCAAGGGGAGAGAGTGACAGCCGTTCCCGTAAATGCCCGCGAATGCTGAATCCAGCAAGAATCTGGTGTTAGAGCAGAGGCAGGGAGAGATCCATTTTAAAACTATGTGCATTAACTATACTTTTCCCTATAGATTAAGCACTCCGCATGAATAATTTAGCCTCTCTTATGCTAATGGGATCATGAAAGTATCCCCTCCGTACCGTGTTTTCTCCTCCTCCACAGCAACTCTTCTCAGCTTTCAACAATGGCCCTACCCCTTCCCAACAAACCATCAGACAGACATACTGCGCTGTTTTCACAACAGGCACCTGACTAACATGGGGCTGACATGTAGTGACAAGGCTAAAAATTGCACACAGTAGCTCATTGAGAAACACTGTAGCATTGTTATCCTCAATTAACAGTTGTATCTTTAGCTTGTTTTCCATTGGAGTGCAGCTTGCTTCCACTTGTTGTCACTGATAGCGAGGTACTACAAAGTACAGGTTTGATTGCGCATTATGGCCGCACTTGGTTTAATGTTTATGTGAACGCTGTTGCCATCGAGCTGGTTTTGTTAAAGGCGGACTGTACTCCTCTTACACTTTCTGATTGCTTCTCTGCGGTTCCCTGTGTTTTCTTTCGAGAGGGGAAGTGGACATATCCTGTGTGTTTATGTGTTTCTTTGGCCTTTTTTTCTTTTGTTTCGGCCTCTGCCATCACACACTAAAATATACCCATGCCCACATTTACAACACATACACACCCTTGTTGCTTCAGCATTGTGTTGCGGTGAGGTGGGGGCACTGTGTAAAAATTATCAGTGCTCCAACAGCTGGGAGTGAGAGCCATGAAACAGCAGGGCTTGGGTCTGCTTTATTGTTTATCTGTTGTTTATAGGCCAGTGTTCAGCTTTAATTACTACACTAAATTAAACTCTAACAGGCACTTAGAGGGAACCAGCTAACACATGCACATGCATGCCCACACACACACACACAACACACGCAACACACGCAACACACACACACACGGCATATTTTATGTGCACAGACACACCTCGCTGATCACTCCAGAGCTTGGATATAAGCTACTAAAATGCAACAAGACTTCCATCTTGCGTTTAGCAGAGATTGTGGAGTTCTCTCTGTTGTGGTTTCATGTTTTTTGTTCTTTCTCTTTCTTCTTTTTTGGGTCGTTTTGAGCCCTAATTGTAGCCGTAAAAAAAAAAAAAAGGTGTGGAAAATGGCAGATTCAACAGGCCTTGTTCATGCTGGGGGGACTCTCTGAGCGGACGCGGGGTGTCGTGTCCCCGCCAGGAATGACCCCACTCTAGTGAGCTCAACCACAAAGACCTTGCTGAGTGGGGCCCCCAGCCGAGGCCAAGGGAGCTCACCACACTCCCCACGCATACACACACACACACATACACACACACGCACACAAATGTACCACAACTCCATCAAGCGCAGCATGCTCCCTTGGAGCCGAACACTCAAGCTCTCCCTCTCTTCCTCCCTTTCTCTCCATCTCTGCCTCTCTCGGTCTCTCTGGGGAGTCTGTCTATCCGCAGAGCGTGGGGATTGTTCAATTGCTGAGAAAATGTACAAAATGCTTTCTCCTCTCTTCTGTTCAGCCCTTTCCATCTACAGTAGAATCAGGGAATTGTACAGAAAGCCCCTTTGCTCACCCACTCAACATGTCAATGTGGATTTGGTCTTCATGCATAGCTAATAATTACAAGTGTGGACTGGAGCTGAAGCATGCGTACACACGCACGCACGCACGCACACACACGCACATACACAGATACACACATACATACATACATACACATACACACACACACACACACACACACACACACACACACACACACACACACATATATGCACGCACAGCAAGGAGGGGCAAAGCGTTACCTACCGTGCTGAATCAGTGTTGGGGATTTACCGTTCATGACTGCGTGCAGTGTGTTTGGTGTGGGCAAACGTGCAGAGGATTTCATCATGCTGCTCCATCGCACTTTGGGTGTTTAACATATTACGGACACCTGCTTGGAAACGAGTGCTATCTTAAGGCACGCACATTCATCAAGTTTAACTCCCTGCAACTGATGTTTTTGATGTTTCTAGATAAGCTTGGAGGAGCTCCAAAGGACTGTTAATCAAAATGATGTGCAAGCAGAGCCAATGGGAGTTATTGTGCGTTACCTTCTGAACCATCTCCCTTTAACCGCTGATATTTGTTTATCTAGCCAGAACATAGGGAGTCACTCTCTCAGAGTCAGTAGGTGAGAGTGCAGAATTTGCCCTGAGGGTGATAATTCATATTTTCTTTTTTTGGAGGGAAATTCTGAGAAAAAGGGAAAAAAAAATGTCTGTTAAGTACGGCAGGAGGGGAGAGGTTGCAGATCTGAGTATTGTACCGAAACCTTTTTCATATGTGTCTGAACCTTAACTGGCAATCTTTACTGACAGCTATGAGCATGCTTCACCTTGGTTTACTGCTTGACAATAAATTATTCCACAAGAGGGGCAATACATATTTGCGCACTTGTTAAATTGTTTTTTGGCACCGGTTCAGAACAATGCTCGGTGCTGAGATACAAGCTGGAGATTGTGGAAGTGAATTCTGTCCACAGAGAGTGCCGTACGACTGCACATACAGTACTTTTTATAAAATGCGTGTTATTGAACTTTATTCTATCGTACAACCCCTAACATCAGCCAAAGGCAAAGAGAAAGGAAGAAACAAGTTAAAACTTTTTACTCCTCGAGACAGTTTGACTTGGCCACTGTCAAAAACGCTTCACCATTTCTGGGAGAAATGGACTGGAGTCACATATTCAACACATAGATGCTTCTGGATCAATTTTCGAGGTAAATGTTTTTCAAGCCACAGGCACACATACAACACACCTTTCAAGATGGAAAAATGGGGGAAGAAAGTTGATGTTTTTCTTGGCAGCTGGGGCCAAAAAGCACTGTTGGTCCCACGCACTCTTTTCTCTCTCTCTCCTCCTCGCTCTCAATCTCTCCCATCTATTCTGCCGTCCTCAACTGATCCACATCGTCACCCCTTTTAACAGGGGCCAAGCTGTTAAAGACCCCATTACTGAAGTGAAGCACACATTTCACATTTTCTCTGTGGACTTGAGAGTGTGGACTACAAATTTTATGTGGAAATGTATTGAGATAGGAGGCGAGTTCATGCGTGGAGTGGAGTGGAGTGGAGGAGAGGAGGGAAAGGTGGAGAGGTTGGGGAGGGAAGGCTCTGTCAGAATGGAAGGGCGGCCAGAGTCGGGGAGTCAGCGAGCGCTTCAAGCGTTAACGTAATTGCAAGAATGTGAAAAATGAGGCGGCAGGGCTCCCGAGCGGAGCGAAAGGTCAGAGCATGCCTCACACAAAACAACTGGCTGGAGGACGGCCTCATTAGACCATTAAATCAGCTGCCCTCTCTCTCTCTCTCTCTCTTTCTCTGCCTCTCTTTCCTTTTTCTCGCTCTGTCTACTCTTTCACCTTCTCCACTCTTGCACCTCTGTACTTCAGTAGCTCTTCTTGTAAATCTCTGATTCTGTTCTATGCTGCTTCCTCCGCCTTTGCTGTGAGCTGGCGGATCTAGCGTTTAGCACTCTCCAGCGCGGGTCGGGTTCTGGCCCTGATCTAGACCTGAGTCTGTATTGGCCCAGTGCACGGTGCTGTACCGTAACTGTCTTTGGCCCGTATTGATCCGCTGTTACTGGATACGGTGGGGAGAGGAGTCGATAAGTGCTCTGTGGATTACAGGTCACTTGTACTTATGTGTGTAAGATAATCAATAGGCAGTGCATTTCTTTCTCTCATCCACCCCCCCACCCCTCTCTCTCTCTCTGTTGTTCCTGCAGTCTTCATCTCCCATGCTGCTTGCAATTGCAAAAAGGAGTGAAATAACTCTACCTATGCTCTGTCTTCTGACCTGCAATCATACAGTGTTTTATCTAATATTATTACTTCCATATCAGAAAATCCATCACCTGATTTACTGCAATTGATCAGATTTTTCTTTTTCTTTTTTTTTTTTTTTTTTTTTAAGTTTATAATGTCCTTTATACAGGCTGAGTGAGAGTAAGCCCAGCGTCATCTGAACGGCTGAAGTGTCCCGGGGCAAGAGACTGTTCTGTATCTGTCACTGCACCCTGGAGAATTACTGTATCCCTACCAGGATCAATTAAGTGTCACATTTTTGTAAGCCATTCCTTCATTCTGCTTGGACAGACACATCCTGTTGCTCAGCCAAGGCCGAGCTATCATCGTCTTCCCCCTCTCCAACTGGCCTGACAACAGCCTGTGATCCAACTAGCCCTGACACGGCCAACCACAGAGGTCTGCTGCGGCCCTCGCTCTGTGGTCAGTAATGCCCTGAGAAGCTGCAACTGCCGCTTTTCTGTCTGAAGAGGAGAAGATGATTTAAACAGCCCCACCACAGACAACGGTATCCCATCGATGCATTTGATCGCTTATCGGCAAAATGATAGCCTCGAACGGGCAACAGCGAGCGGCTCCACTCTGCGAGAGAGCCGTGTGTAAAGTGTGTATGAGAGTGTCTGAGTGTGTTTGTGTGTGGAGACGGCGTGATGAAATTTCATGCAAAACCCTGGACACTGCCAGAGGGCACGCACAGATACAGAAAGAGACCCACAAAAACACACACACACACACACACACTCTTGCCGCCAGTGAAAGGAGATCTTGGTGCATTCAAAACAAGACAGGAAAGGCCAAGAGCTCATCATCTGTTCTCTTAGTTCAGGCAGCAGTTGCATTTAATAAACAATTTGAACCTCACGACATATTGATGTTTGGCCTCACCTCTAAATTCCTCTAACAGCCTATGCTTTTTGAACATTTACATGTCAAAATTGAGACAGACCGTGACAAAAACACAAGGCAGATAGCTGTGACTTACACACACTATCTGTAACAAATTCAAATGCATTTGTTTTGAAATGCATTATTACAGCTTGGCAGGTCGCGTACTAGATAACACAAGGCTCTCTGAGACATAATTAGGGGCTGTTGTGCAAGAGCAAAGTTAATATGGTTTAAATGCAAGCAAGAACTGGCAGAAATATACTATTAATCACCAGCTTTTGTTCAGCTCTCTAAATAGCAACGTTTTGGAAAGCCCTTTACTAGGTTGGTGCATTACAGTGGCTGCTGCTCGTATTTGCACGTGAGTGTAACAGTGGATAAGCGTGTTCATTTTTAGGTGTGACTATGTGTTTACATGGACGCCAGTCAAAAAACGGGATAATCCAATGTGGAAGAGGCAGGACTGGTGTGTTTGTGTGTAGAGAGATGTGCCATCTATTCACTGTAGGTCTCACATTAGACAGGGTTAAAGTGAAGTGTTGGCAACTCTTCTCATGCATGAAGATTAATATGTCCTGCATGGATCTGTGGCTTTATCTATGTATGTTTATGTGTTAGTGCTTGAGCGCACAAGGGCATGCGTGTATGTATATGTATGTATGTGTGTGTGAGAGAGAGAGAGAGTGTGCGTGTCCACCACGTCTGTGCTGGCTCACCTTGTTCGCTGCTGTTGTCACCGCTCTGTGAAGCGTGTCCCCCGCTGGAGGGCCCCGGTGTGCCGGCTGAGTGTGTGGAGGTGGCGTCATCGTGGTCTCTCCAGGAAGCTGGGTTCTGAGGTTTGAAAAGAGAGAAAGCGAGCGTGGGATCCATCCATCCATCCGTGCATCCATCCACATTCCCCGTCCAAACCGCAAACCAGGAGCAGAGAGAGCAGGAAAGGGGGGAGTAACGGGGGGGGGGGGGGGGGAGAGAGAACATATGAATATGCTGGAAACGTGAGAGTGACATCTGTAAGAGTCTACAGGCACTGTGAGGGTCCTTGGCCTGCTTACATTCTCCTGGCAAGGCGAAGAGCCCCGCCGCCTATTTTCCCAGCTAGCAGACAATCAGCGATGCCACTATAATAATAGATGAACAGAAAGAAGCGAATGCACTAAAGCAGCTGGCAATAAGTCAAAACACTGTAATCAAAGTGTTTCATTAATGCATGAGAGCAAAACGCAGCACTGTTAATGTGGCGTTTGATTTTGAACGTTGCAAGTAGAGCACTTGTGAGTGATTTTCTAAACACATATGGCAGAGCCCAGTGGAGTTCGTTTATACGATACCAATTGAGACTTCCGTGTCAAGTGAGAAATATAGAGGTAAAAAGTCCAAACACACCACAGCCACCATTAATCATTACCACTGTCAGAAATGAAAATAAGATATGACAGTGATTCTCCTGCTAATCTGCCAAAAATGCGTACACGCCCACACTGTCATACACACACACGCCCACAGAGGCTCGCAGACATACACTTACGCACACATGCTAATGACATAATAGAGCAAAAAGTATAAACACATATGCACACACACTCACTTTTATATATACAAACACATGCTGAAAAGAGTGTTAAATCTCAGTTGGCTAACTTCAAAGAAATGTCCATAAACAAATTCATAGCTTTTAAGGCGCCCTTCTTTTCTCCTTCCCTCCTTCTAACAGTTCATTTTCTCTCATCCTCCCCTCTTTCCTGGTCATTCCCACTGCCCTGTCGGTGCACACAGGGAAACAGGATTTTCTACTGTACAGGAAAGGCTTTATCAGTGCCACATGAAGGCAGGCTGGAGGTGGAATTTCCTCTGCCATTCAGGCAATAGAGGGACAGACCGATCACGTCATTTACTACACTCGCGCCCGCAAATGCACAGGCTCAATCGAATCAACACTCCAAACAGCCTCTCACACAGAGTTGATACGGCTTCATATCGCACACAACCCCGAGCTAGTCTTTCCCAATTTAACATGTCACCTGAGCACGATGACAAAATGTTGGCAAACGTGAGCCCAACGTTGTCCGGGGCCCGAGAGAGAGGCAGCCCCTTGTGCAGGGCCCAAGCCAAACAAACACAGGCCTGCACCAAGGCTTCCCACAAACCTCAACCCACTTCTCAGTTCCCGCTAGGGTTTTTTTTTTTTTTTTTTTTTTTCCCTTCCTCAAACACACACAAACACACATATATACATGCGAAAGCAGAGGGAAAATGTACACGCCACAGAATATTCCAAGAAAGAGACCGTTTTTACCATTTTGTCTAACTTCAGTAGTGTTCCTGATGAACTTCTTTTCCCTCAGCTGCCGCCAGAGAGGAGCCTGCCTGCCTGCTTTGTAGCTCCAGTCAGAGTGAGTTGTACTGGAGGAGGACAGACAGGATAGGGCCTGGAGACTAGTGGAGGTTTGCAGGGATACAGAGGCTATAAGACAAGCGGCTGCTGAAGCTCCCCTGGGTGCGCAGTCCTGATGTGCTGCTGCTTGTTCTGCTGTGGAGGCGAGGCTGCTGCTATGCCTGTGAGCGAGGCCCTTTTATCTGCTAAGTTTTTTGGGGAAGGAGGGCTGTTTTCTTAAACAGCTTGGAGCTGAAAACAGCAGACAGAAACACACAAGGCCCTTCAGACCCTCCGCTCCACTCAAGGCCCTCTCAGCGTCAGCTGTTCACCGAATGGCAATCAGATAAAGAGCTTGGAGAATTACTCAGAAGAGGGGTAAGAAGACAGGGCGAACAATAGCCCATGCGTGGGCTTTAGCCCTCCAGAGTGAGCGAAGGTAAAAGTGTCCCTGTTCTGAGAGGGATGGGTGATTGTGATGTGTTCACTCTCTGGGCCACTGATCAACACATGGTATACTTTACCAGAACAAGGTCTGATGTTATAGTCATTTTCTGTTATTCTCAGCACAGCCTGAGTAAAATCAATAATGTGGGAAAAGCCCATCAAACCTCTCACACACTCTAATTTTGTCTTTGTCATATGGAACATGGAGGGAAGGAAGAAAGAGGTAAAAAATCCCAGACTCCCTGAGTGCATAATGTATTTAAGCAGAGCTGGGCTCTGTGCACTCGGAACGGGCTGTTGTTGTTCCAAGAGAAGAAAATGACTGGGTTCTACTTCCTCACAATGAGACACCCACTGCCGACAAGACGCGAGACAGACCTGAAAAACTATGCTTGCTGCTCTCACACACTCTCGCTCTCTTGTTCTCTCCCTCTCTCTCTCTCTCTCTCTCTAACACTTGCCAGCTATGGCCACAGCATGGTTTTAATGCAACAGCTGAATCGATAGGACTTAATTTAGCTATCATTGCAGAGTAATGTGTCATTTTTAATGGTGCTGGCACTAAATTAAATTCAAAGACACCTCAGCTAATGGTGTTAAAGGGAATGATATTTTGCTGTGATTTGCTACCCTGTGGGTTTAATGGGCCTGTATGCAGGGATATAGATAAAGCTTTGTTAGGTCGGTTCTTATAGGGCAAAAAGCAGACCGCAGCACTTTACATGACCGAACAATAATGAAGCAGTGGATAGTGGGACCACTGGATATGCAGTGGATATTTTTTAATGAAGCACACACTCCTCTTGTAATACCTGTAAGTCAGCTCTCATTCATAACCCCGTCTGCAAAACAAGACAACAAATATCAAAACAACAGCGTTAACTTTCCACGCTCAACGAGGCGACAAAAGCAACAGCCTTTCCTCCCCATGAATAATTTAGTGGGCCTCTCTGAGGTACGGCGTGTGCATCATCAGACACCGCGCTGCACAACACAAACACACACAACCATTTTGTCACAACCCCCGTGGGTCTGATAAAGTTCAAACAAGTTGTAAAAAAAAAAATCATGTCACCCAAACAGTCTTCTTCAACCTACACAAGAAGTCCTCGAAAAAACATAGAGGAAGAAGCAAAAGAGGAAAAAAAAAAAGAAAAAAAAAAGGCCTCTAGCCCATGTGACTATTCCCTAAAGCTGGGCATAATTAGGAGTCAAACATGGTTCACTCCATGCTCTTCACTAATTGTGTTAAAGAGCAGTGTTACCAGGAGGAGGAGGAGAACGCCAGCAAGCAAACACACATACATGTGCAGGCGGGAACACACGAACACACGCACACATACAGACACACACACACACACACACACACACACACACACACACACAATAGGACTAGATAGAGAATAAGATACAAAAGAAGCGTGGTCTCTAGGGGCAGCCTTTTCTGTTTGCTGGGGTTAGCAACTGGCGGCTGATAATACAAGTTGTAATTAATATAAAAGCAGGAGACAATATGGGGAGGAAGGCTTGTAGTGCAGCCAGGCCACAGGAGAGCAGGAGAATGCTGCTGTCTCCTCTGCTCCTGTCCCCTGTTTCTCATTTACAAACACCTGCCTGGCACAATCTCACTTCCCTCGCTGCACTCTGCCTACATCCCTAGGAATTTCAAATAAAATTGATTTAGCGGCATCATTGAATTTCCCTCAAATTCCCCAGGAACCTGGAGGGAAGGGAAGATGTAGTAGCAGTGTAAGGTAGGCTCGGAATGACTAGCCTTGTGTATGTGTGTATGTGTATGTGTGTGTGTGTGTGTGTGTGTGTGTGTGTGTGTGTGTGTGTGTGTGTGTGTGTGTGTGTGTGTGTGTGTGTGTGTGTGTGTGTGTGTGTGTATGTTGTACTGTATGTTGTAGTGCGAACTGCAAAGAGCAACTACAGGGATCCTGTGCTGAACATGAACAGAATTGCTGACACAACAGAAACACACGGGGCCGTAAATCATAAAAGCCAGCTGACATTTCAAGACACATCTTGCCACATGGCATAAACAGAGAAAAACTCCTCACACATTTTTGTTGGGTTGAGAGCCTAATTATATACAGCCGCTTCGGAAAAGTGTAGGTGCAACTCTATTGAGAAGCTGAGTATTTACAACACCCTCAATTATCCTGAATATAAAGAGTCTTTAATTCAGCAGCTAATAATTCACTTGAGCATGTTTTAACAGACATGAGGGATTTAGTGATTGTATAGATGCTTGAAAACTTTCTCTGCGGCAAAAACAAACCACCTTTTTATTTATTATTTTTTTTCTACAATCGTGAATGGCACATTACATGTAAAAATATGTCTCCAAAAAGAAGAGATTAAATTTAAGGAAAAAAAAAATAAATGTGACAACTATTGTGATTCATTGGTTTGGCACACGTCAAAATGACACATCCAAAATATGAAATGGCATAAATATAAAACAGACAAGTCATTACAGATAATTCTACTTTCATTTATTCCCTATAACAAATAACTATAAAATACGGGCTTTCAAATGAGTATGTAAATATATATCTCTGCTATAATTAACTGTATATGTTTTATTTCAATGGGAGCCAACATACATGTATGTCATGGTCTTAAAATGAATGCTGAGTGACTATTTTTCATTGCAGTCATTTACAGCAATGCATGCCGTTGAAGGAAGGGGTGTGTGAGAGACGCAACAAGTGAGCCTCGCCTCTCTCCAGCCACGGCAGCGATGATTAGATATGCCTGCCAACGGGGCCCTGCCTCTGAACACTAATCAAATAGGAAATGTAAGGCCAGACATCCCACCATCACAAAACAATTGTGTGGATCAGACAGAGCGGTCCAAGTCAACGATGCACTGTTTTCATGAGAAAGGGCGGGGGGGAGAGATCCAAACAGAGTTGGTCCCCGAGGAGGAGAACAAAGCTAGTTGAATTAGAACACCTCCAGAACAGAGAAATTCCACGGTTCAGCACGCCGGCTCGGCCCGAGGGCTCGCTGTCCACAGGCAGAGAGCGGAGGCAGAGGGCTGCGTGCGCGCTGCACCATGCACGGTGACATACAGAAACAGGACATTTCTGAGCACCCCATCTCCACTGATACACACAGTAAATCACTGCATGGGCACAGGACAAACTATTGCTTTACTTGACAGAACCTGTGACATCACCATATCTAACCAATGGTCTACTGTGCCCTGAGCCTGTACCAGAGGATCAAATGTAAACAGAAAGGTCCCCCCCCCCCTTTCTTTTTCCCTTTCCAGCCATGCAGAGTCAAGATAAGCGACACCATAACCTCTATGGGAACTACTATCACTCCCTGAGGAAAGCTCTCCAAAACAAAGCGCAGAATCCTGCAAATGCTCCAGAAATTCTGTATAACAAATCTAGAACTATGCAGAAATCCAAAGACAGTTTCAGAGGCATATAATGCATATGCATAGAGGAAATGAAAAGCCTTCTGTTAATATGTAAGCTTGACTGAAGAAGCGGCACAATAGCACGAGAAGACACAAAGGCTAATTCATTAGAACAGATAATATTCAGACTCCGTTAATTCTATTTGCCTCCCTAATTGGATGTAGCACAGAAAAGACAGAAATTTTATTCATTAATTAAAAGACAAGAGAGCAAACCATTGACAAGCACACACACACTGTACCAACCGTTTACAAATCTACACCGCTCCGTGTTTTTTTTTTTCACCCCCCCCCCATCACCCTTCATGTGTAATACAACATCTTCTTTTTTTTCTTCTTTCTTTTAAATGGGATGGGGTTGATCTGAGGAGGGGCGATGAGTTAGGAAGCCTTGGGTGGGCTACATGGTTGAGATAGTCACCGAAAGCGAAGACGGGAAATCAACAGTGTCAGCAAGACCTCATCTCGCTCTCACTATACCATAATCCAATCATCTCTAAGACAATGCTGCATTCAAGTGTAAATAAAACTGCGCTTATTATGCTCGACTGTCAGGTATGCGGAGGGGAGAGGAGGGGAAACAGAAAGAGGTAGAGAGAGGGGACACACACACACACACACACACACACACACACACACTCTCATACACACATAAAAACAAGCTCAATGGGCCGCCTCCTTCACAGTGAAGAGCCTCATCATCTCCAGAAAAACCAACTTTCACCAAATGAGATGTAGCCCAGGGCTATATATTAAAAATGCATATCAAAGCAAAGAAAAATGGACGTGAGAGAATCTAACTAAATAAATTAGCATATCTAACTATTAAACCGCCTTCCTCTCCGCATTGAGAGGCAAGGACAGAAATGAATAATAAAACAGAGCCAAATACAAATGAATAAATAAAATAAATAAATCAAGACAAGTAGGACAGAAATTGCTTTCCAACCAGCGGTACACTTCTGCAGCCAAATGCATTTTTGTGCATTGTTTCCAATATTCAAAACACATTGTAGGCATGCGAGGCTGGATTCTTTTTAATTGGACACGGAAATTACAGCTGAAGAAGTTAACTATTTACTACAAGGCTTCCAGATCCTGACTGCTCTGTATACATTTCAACCTCCATAGTTTCGCTTTCCGCAAATATTATTTCTATCAAACACACACACTGTACAAAAATAAGACATTGTGTTCTTATTTATTAAAAAAATAACTATAAGCTGGAGTGTGTATGTTTCCATAATTGTGCTGTACTCCTCCACTACTAAAGTCATTTCTCAGCTCAGACACAGCTCTAAAAGCAAACAAGGAAAAAAAGAAAAAAAAAAACCCTCTTCTGCTTTTGTCAAACCCAGGCCAGCAGTTAGGTAGGCTATAATAAAAAGTTCATTGGTGCCACAAAAGTGAAATAAATCCCTCAAAACTTAAACACCTAATGAGGTGGTCAGTCCAAATGACTCCAAGATAAATGGCTTGTCATGCAGCCTTCTTTGTTTATTGCTGCTCCTGATTTGCTTTATTGGCATATCTAATTTTCTAATTATCAAAAATATTTCTCACAAGTGGACTGATGACAACGCTGGTGTCTGAGCACTGGAGGCACCATTGGAAATTGGCTTGAGTATCAACCATCTGCCATGAAACTAAACAGGCTAGTTTATCTAATCTCTACAATATAAACAGCAGCATGCCTCATTTCTACACTTGTGTTGGAGGACCACAATATTGCCGTTCTGACCGTTCCTCAAACCAACATCGGCATCTAAGGTCTAATTAGGTTTTAATTCACCTTGTGCAAGCGCGCTGCGTGGCCCTGTGAACGCGACGGGCTTTCAAAGGGAATCCACTGCTATTAGGCCTATAGCCAGACCCAACAGATGTAGCGCAGTGACTCTGCATAACACTTAAATCTGCTTTAATTCCTAATAGGCTTGGCCCTTGTGCTGCACAGATATTAACTAGTCACTTTGTTGCAATAGCCGCCCTCCCCCCCTTTTTTTTTCCTCCATCCAAACATTAGCTTTATCACATGCATGCAAGACGCAATAATTCACAGATATCAACTCAATAACACACTGTCAGCTCAATCCATATAGCGAGGAGAGTCTGTGTTTATTGCACCGAAAATGCACGATTTAAACCAAGGCATCGATCTTCAAATTTAAAGCTTCTGTACTTCAGGTGCATATAATTGAATTCAGCATTATGGAGCCTCCAGCCATAAAATGGGGAGCAGAGGAGAAAGCCACTGCAGAGCAAACCACACGGCAATCAATACGAAACAATTAAACACATTAACATCAACAGCAATGGAGGGCCCTCCAGACGAACCATCATATGCCTTGTGAACTTGACATTGATGGTAAGCCTTTAGCTCTGAGATCTATTTCAATAGGCTACCACTTTCTCCACCTCTGCAGCAAAATCCACAGCTTTATACGCGCAGGCCATATCCAGCTCCCACAGCCCCAAATAATAAAGCCCCTTTCTTTTTAAATATTGGCCTAAAGCTCAAGCTTACCGCTGATACCCTGCTTTAACGTTAAACCTGCGTAACAGATAATTGCCTCCCGTTTTTTTTTTTTTTTTTTGCCTCTTTTCAGCGTGCAACTCTCCATTATGCACGACAGCGATTTGCACACGCGCACGCGCACCCCCTAATACACACAAACACACACACACACTAACTCAAACCTCGAGCACACACAAGCACAAGTAGGGACGCATTATGCACACATGACTGCCCCTAATCAAAAGACTAAAACAATAACTCAGTCTATTGTATCACATCTAGCTTTTGACCTTAGAACATCGATCGACAGATTTTCCTTGCAGAACAGAGCATGCTCTATTTACTGATGGCACAGCGGGGTCACACGCTGAGCAGAAGCTAAGTAGCCCAAAAGTTGGCATTAAAACAAAACTGATTATTATTTTTTTTTTTTTATAGTCGATTATTCACATGCATTGCCCATGAAAATTCCTGTATGCTCAGGTTTGCTCTTTCACCAGCAGAGACTCGTGCAGACACGGAGAAGAAAAGAAAAAAAAGAAAAGAAAAAGAAAAGCAGCACATCACATATGAGGAATATAACAGAGAGCCTGTGTTACTTACGTGATCTGCAAGGTTGGTCGATGATCCCGAGAGTTCTTCGTGATCTGATTTTGAGCTGCCATCCCGTTCGTCGATTACTAGATCTATTGGCATTTTTCCTTTCAAACAACTGATGTACCGGTGGCAAAAATTGTCGCAGAGCTCATGCACCTACAGAGGGAGGAAAAAAAAAAAAAAGGAAGAAAACACCTTTTTTCAGGATGGGGAAACGCTTCAGCCAGTCCAAGAATAACTCCAATTAAGGGGCATTATCGGCGGCGAGGAAACAATAGTGAAATTGTTGCAGTGCTTATTATTCTCAGGAGACTGGAGCAACAAGTTGAACGACACACACAAACACACACACACACACACACACACACACACACACACACACACTCACAAAAATATAATAATAAAGAGCATGCCGTAAGCTGGAGAAATAATGAGAAGCTGAAACTAAATCTGCGGATCAATAACAACGTGCAACGTGAGCAAAGAGGCTCCAGCATATTCTATCAATATTCACTGCAGCTGCACAAAGAGTTGGCGAAATAAAAAATAAAATTAAAAAAAGCTTATTTTATGAAAATGAGAAAAATCTGAAACTTTTTTTCCCAATTTATATATTTTTTCAAATAGTCCATCTGCTAATACACACAACCCTGCACCGGATACTAATAATATCAGTTACATTACAATACAGGCTGTTAGTGCAGGCGGCGTCATGCGTTTGCCACAAGGACATAAAGGTGTGTAATATTTACCTTTTCTAATTCCAAGAGGTGAAACCGTAATACTTGTATGGCTTGTATCATCTGGAAGTGAAGAAAATAAACACAAATTCATATCAGAACATTTTTTTACAAGGTTAATATTTTTTTCTTTTTACACATATGATGTGATAATCCGCCTTGTCATATGACACTATGGAGTGCACCACAGCCAGAAATATTTTTAAACTGTAGAAGAAATCTCTTAGTCTAATAAGTCACTACACACACTGGTCACAGCTGGGTCAGTTTAGATGGGAAGACTGAACAATGACAGCGACAAATGTGCTCACACAGCTTCCCTTCAAAACTGATCTGACATCTGTGCGGAAGTTTGAATCATATGTTCACTTTATTTCACTGTGTGATGCTGCGGACACTCCAGAGTCCACCACCCCACCACCACTACCACTACCACCACCACCACCACCACCACCACCACCCCCTCACCAAAAAAAGCAACGCCAGAGTAAGATAGCAGCCTACACCTACAACCGCAACCGAGGCGGCGACTACTGGGAGACAGAGAGGGTCAAAGTGTGCGCTTACCAAATTGTCCAACTCTGGATTTGATGAAAATAAAGGTTTTTCTGCTCGGACCTAAAATAATACACCAAATGTCAAAGTTAGTTTGGCATGAAATGTGAGGGATGAGTGTGTGTCTGTGTGTGTGTGTGTGTGTATGTGTATGTGTGTTTTCACACTTGAATGTAACCTGATAATGCAACTTCAACAGTTTCACTAAGGATGAATTTTGCAGAGAACACACACTATTATTATTTCATTTTATCAAAAGAAGAAAAAAAAAGTTTTTGTTGCAAAAATCATGAAGCAGGCAGAAAACTATATGTGCCATGACGCAGCCACAACATCCAAAATATATTATTGTGATTATTATTAATTTTTTTTTTTAATATTGCAAAATTGACCTGTTTGGCAAAGACAGCAATGTCCTCATTGAAGGAGTCTGAGGAGCAGACATCGCCGCCTGCTACGCCGGGCTCCCTCGGAGTACACGTCGCCAACTCGCACTTCTCAAAAACCAGTGCGAGCAGTGGGAATAAAGGGTGACTGCAAGAAGGGAAACACAGCCTGAGCACAAGCAGCACACCGGCTCCACAAAGCCCACTGCAAAAAATGTCCATGTCAACCTGCAGATCTGTCGCCTCAGTGCTACCAAATAAATCTGACTTTTCCTAAAGCAAATCCAAAATATCAGACAGTTGGATGAGATTTTTTTTACTTATTTCCCCGCTGTGTAGTTTTTTTTTTTTACACACTTCTCTTACTGGAAGTGAACGCATCTCAAAATGAGGCAGACAGCAACTAAAACAATATATCTGGATTGAATAGGAATATTTTAGAAGCCGTTTTGAGTTGAAGACGAGGTTAACAGACGCATCTGGAATATTTCAAGTCCTCGGTTTAAAAAAAAAAAAAAAAAAGAAAAGAAAAGAAGGATTTTAGACTCAGTGAGACATTAATCGACTGACATTTCTTGCAGTGCAAACTAAAAACGGCACAGAAGTCAACAAAACTCCACAAAAAACATGGACTGACACACACAACAGAGGTCACTGGGATTTTAGAGAAATTATACAGTGAGCAAAAAAACTGGAAATGAAAAAATTATTTTGCAGAGTTACACAACAGACGCTCTGAGCCACCGAGGACTTTAATGTTTCTTCCCTCACAGGCCTATAACTATGACAGTGAAGCAGAGGGGAATAAAAAAATGCGTAAACTCTAACTTTCACTCTTCTATCAACACGAGACAAACAGTCACCTAAATAATTTTCAAAAAGATAAATTATAATCTTAAGAAAATAAAAGACTATTTCTACAGGTTAACTTCGTAAAACTGACATTAAGTTTCTTCATTTATGTCCTTTAGGTTTGTGCCGGTTCAAAAATGAAAGTAAACTCTGTTCCACTTGTGACAATGCGAGTAAAAGAGTTGGAGTGGATTTACTCTGCTACACCCAAGATTAAAATGATACACTGAGGATTATAGCACTTTCTATGTGGGTGTGTTTGTGAGCGATATGTGAAAACATTTTCAAGGTGTTTGCAGTCGTCAGTTATAACGTGTAGATGCGCGTTCTTTCATTTTTAGAGAATAATCTCACAACAGGAGAATTACAAAGACTCATGGTGCGTTGTGACGCGCTCTGTGTGTGTGTGTGTGTGTTACTGCAAATATTAGGGGGAAAAATGACAAGTTTCTGCTTGTATCATTGAGAACAGTTAAATGAGTGGAGACTGTTTAAGGTTAGACAAATAATCCTGCTCTGTAATATTGAAGCAAACTTTATAAGGTGGAACATTTGTCATGACGGTGTAAATAGTTTTTGTTACACTTCCCTGCAGCCTGTGACTTCCAAGCTTAAGACTGTGCACGGAGCGCTTGCACATTATTTTATAGCTTGTATTTCAAGCTCGAGGCTTAGACTCTTACTTAGTGCAGGCTCGACGCTGCCTTCTACAATGCGTATAAAATTACACATCAACAAAACTCCCCTGACCAACAATAGAGCTCCAAAATTGCGGTCAATGCTGCACAAAGCACCATTTAAATTTAGTGGTGGGAGAGAAACTCCCAACTAAACTAACTTATAGAAAAGCTGAAAACTTAGGGGGAAATATATATATATATATATATATGTATATATATATAGGCTACAGAATGCAGGCGTATTTGGTTCATGCAAAACCTTACCCATAAATTTGATCTTTATCCCTCTTTAAAACGTCGTTGACAGCAGAGCCCATGCTGGTGGGCATAACGTTTGGGTGAGGAGCGTGGGCTCCGTAGTGCTGGCTGGCGTGCAGCGGCGGTCCGTGGTTCAGGTGGTGGACCTGGGGAAGCGGCCGGGGAGCATGCGGGTCCCCGTACATCGACGCCGGGACTCCGTCCATCCCACCGTAATGGGCCAGCTCATCGTACTGGGGATAAAATCAGAGCAAAAAAAAAAGTCAGCGCGGACTGCCCGGTTACCTTTTTTTCTTTCTTTCTTTTTTAAACAAATGTGAAAAGTAGAAAAAAGATTGCCGTCTCATTTTGAATACAGGCAAAGGAGAAACTAAGAAGCTGTAGGAAATGCGCTGCAGCCACGGCAGAAAAGTGTCATATATTATCTGAGTTAAACGGTTTGTCATTACCAAAAACATTATAACTTAGATGCTCCCCGAAAGAGAGTTTGGCGAGTGAAGAGAGCGAATTAGTTTGGAGTCTCCTGTGAAACTGCTCCACGACTGTCGTGGAGGCTGTCGGTAAAAGCAGAGGCTGTCACTTTGCTTGAAGAGTAAGGGCGCTGCAAAAATGTCAAATATCGCGGCTTTGATATGAATACTTTGCGAATTTGCCACCAGCCGACAAGAGGTTAGCGATACGAGGGCCTCCCTACAGTGGATTTGAACAGGTAAGTGTAGGAGATTTAAAACCTACCCTTTGCGCCATCAGGCTGCGCTCCAATAAACTCCTGAATCTGTCGTATATTTAATATCCCAGTCCCGGTTAGAAAGTGATTTAGTGGCAGGATTCCTTTTTCAACCAACTTTGCGAATTCTCCTATTCGCCAGTGTGGTTCAGTTGAAATCGTAGCATCAGGGAGTTTTGCAATTTTTCTTGTTTTCCCTCTTTCCCCGGAAAAAAAAGAAAAAATGCGCCAAAGTGAAGGTTACAATCGGCCCATCAACAACCTGCATGTAACTAAACTGTCGTGTCTCATGGCTTTTTGCCACTCCAGCTGTCAATCAAAGCCAGAGGTTGTCAAGGTAATGAATGAATGACGGTTGGTGATGATGTTCAAGAGAAGGACGAATCTTTTTAGTCCGTTTTCATCCCGCAAGTCCGCGTCTCCTTTAATGCCTCCAGATCGCTATCTTGTTTTATTATCACTGTAAAAAAAAAAAGGGAAAAAAAGCTGGAGAAATTAAGAGATTGCGACTCGGATCTTTCCTTTCTTTTCCCCCGTAGGTATTTCGTCTATCTGGCGAGACTGAGATGAGTGAGTGTCAGCGAGTGTTGGCAGGTTGGCTGCTAGCTTGCTTATAGAAACAGAGTCAGTTCGCAGCGCCGAGCGGTGGGCGAATGAAATGACGGATCCCGGAAGTAGTGGTGGCCATAGCCAGTCCTACAGCAGCTCCAGAAAAGAGAGAGGAGAGACCAAATCTTGTGATATGCAGAGTATATGCGAGGCACAGGGACGGCTTCAACTCCACACTGGGGGTAAAAGCCAAACCAACACAGCTCCAACTCCCACCCAATTCCTTTTCGCCGAGGAGAGTCCTAAAGAAAAGCAAGAGAGAGGCTGAGTGAGGAAGGTTTACCAGCGCGGACACTTAGGTTGCAACTGCTCTGAGTGAAATGAACATAACACTGAGTGAACTAAACTGCATGAAGTATGATTTAGAATTTAAAAGCAGATTTACGCATGGCTCATCCAAACTTTTACGCACGGTAAAACTGAACATTAACAGAAATAAACATTAATGACGATTTGAACTATTTCCCGACCTTACAGTTAGTGACAGAAGTAAAACAAAAGATTATAAGGCATCTTCAGGTAAAATTACCAGGAGGATCTTATGAATGCTGAATTTAATAGATGCGCATGACGCTTACTTGTTATCTGTTCTGTGGTTATAAGCCGGTGTGCCTACGTGGGCTAATATCTCAGTAATACCTCCTAATCTTACAGCTAATTATTGCTCTGGTCTTTTTAGCAAATTAAACGACACGCAGCACCCCTCTAAGTCCTGAATGAACTTTTCCAAGAGGGGGGAGGGAGAAAAAAAAAAGTGGAGAAAGTAATTTTGTATGTTTCTTTCGTCCAATCCCCTCTCTTGATAGAAATCCGTGCCTTACCTCAGAGTAGTCAATTATCAAAGCTCCCCTAGATCATCAATCATGTGAGGAGATTGAAGTTTAGAGGAGGAGCAACGCTCCGGCCATCGATTGCAGTGGAGCTCTTTTTGGAGCCTGAGCACTTTCACGCACAAAACAGAAGCAGGCCATCTATCCCCTTTAATATTTAGCTCCATCAGTGCTAATGTGGCATCATGGCTGTATTGATAGGTTCTCACATAAAGGCTCCATTTATGGCTCCGTGACATTTTTGATGGTGGAAATTAATTATTCACAGGTTAGGATTAAAGCAGACACACGCTCAGGGAGATGGGCTGTGGCTACTGTTGGAGGGTCAATAAACTCCCCCAACAAACAAAATACCAAGCAGAGTTGCTCAGGGTCGATTACAGAAATAGCTGGGGGTTTTTTTTGTTTTGTTTTGTTTTGTTTTTTTTGGGGGGGGGGGGTTTAAACAAAGGAAAAAGAGTTAATAAATGAATTCGTGACAACAGTTATGTTTGTTGGCATAAAGGGGGGTGGGAAGTGTAGCACTGCAGGGTTTGACAAACGGCTGTGTGGACATTTCAACGTGCAATACCCCGGGAAGGAGCTGCAGAGCGGTGCGCAGAGAGCCAAGGCATTCACCGTCTCCAAGTCTCTCTTACTCACACTCTGTAAACACAACCAAAGCCCGGCAGACTCTGCTATTGAAGACTCATATTTTTATAAGCTAAATACTATCGCTCACATTGATTTGTGCACTAACGCTTGACTTTTTTTTTTTTTTTTTTTCATCCTCCTCCTCCTCTGGACAGACATGGTAAGTAGCATAAACCTTATACTGTATCTACCGCTTTGTTGTAAACGCGCGTCCGTTCACGGCGCAGTAAAGGGAAAGTTTGGAGAGAGAGAGAAAAAAAAAAAATCAGATTTCATATGCATGTTTAATCTCCCGTTAAAGCGTTACAGCGCAGTATCCTAAAAAAAAGAAGAAAAAAAATCCCAGGCGCTCAAGAGAATTTTTATTCTTCTAGAGTTTGCGTTTTTTTTTTTTTTCTTTCATTTTCGCGCATTTATTGTGGAAATATGTGATTTGCCCCCGAGGAGAGTGATGTAAACACCCGAAGAGCGTGTGAAAATAGCAGGGGCTAATTACGCGTGTCCAATGTACGGCTCCACAGAAACACATCCTTCCCTATAAAAACTTCCAGCAACGGCGAGGAATCTCATTGCTTTCCTTTTGTGAAGTATTTATTTGACTAATTAATAGAAGTCATAAACACGAAGACATCATAATTAACCATATTTAGGGTTGTGAAATGGGTTAATTCCGCTTGTGAGAGGCTTTGGGTGCGGCGTCACACGAGCCGTGCGTTTAAGTTTTTAATTTCACTTTAATCATCATTCACTCAATAGTTAATTAAAATTAATTTTCCCCATAAACAAGACCTGTGCCAACTTCAACTCCCCCGCTCATAACCTGAGCGCGTTTACAAGCCAGATGACTCCAGGAGGACACCAAGCAGAGACAGTTTGAACTAGTTTTATGTTTCTTACAAGTGGCTTTCACGTTGCGGCCCTTTCTCAGGTGCACACACAACCTTTCCGCGTATGAAAGAAATCAGTGGATGGCATTAACAGGCGGTAACATTTCATCTGGTGGTGTCAAATTGAGGTCAGTTTAGGGTTAAAGCTCTCGGTGTCCGTGTGGGACATGGCCAGCTGCGTTTGGATTCATTTTGGGATGGTGTGGTGTGGTGTGGTGTGTGTGTGTGGGGTGGGGGGGTTAGTGTGTGTGTGTGTGTGTGTGTGTGTGTGTGTGTGTGTGTGTGTGTGTGTGTGTGTGTGGAAGGGGGGGGGGGTAGAGGATCCATTTCAAGGAAAACACTACTGGGACAATCACCAGGCTAAAAGATCCACTGCATGTCACATCCTAAAGGTGCACCCATGGACCGCCTGCATGCGCCCGAGCACCAGCACTGAACTTCCACTCCCTCTGTTTACTCTTTGCAGGACTTACAACCCCTCTCCCTCTCTCTCTCTCTCTCCCCCCTCCTCTGTTACCCTGCAGGGCTCGGCTGTTCACACACACACACACATACACAGAGAGAGAGACACAGACACACACACACACACAAGCCTGTTGCTAAATATGGAGAGAAATGCATTGTTGATTTAATTCCCTCAAAAAGATCACTGATATGAAACGAGCTTCAAATCCTCTTAGTGACCTTAAACACTCCTGGAGAAACAATCGGCGCTCAACCGCAGGAACAAATAAAATCGCCCTAATCTTGTTTGTAACTTTGTTCTTCTTTGGCCCTCTTCAGTGTTTGAGATTATGTAAATTAGCAGAGCTAATGTATAGAGGCGCTGAGATAAGGCTGGATCATAGACTGGCCGCTGGTGAGGCTCGGAAAGTAAAAAACCTTGCAGCCTTGCAGCCCCCCCCCCCTTTTTTTTTTCTTCCCAGCTTCAAAATGACAAGAAATGCAGCTGCTGGTGCTTATTTTAATGTAAGGGTTTAACTTTTGCGCTCAATAAAAGTCACGCAGTTGTTCCCTGTCCCCTGGTTTCCAACGGGAAAGAAGACAACTAATTAAATCCTATTAATCATCTCCATCCGCCGCACTGAATTCTCCTCATGTGTCCACATATCTTCAGATGAATTTTTTTTATTTTTTTTTATTGATGATTTGTGTCTATAATCATTTGGATGCTCAGTGTTTTCCTCTAGCAGAAAGCGTTAACTCAAGTCCACCGCTTCTGAACTCTTTCTGACCCCGGAGTGAAATGTGACTATAGGGTTTCAGAAAGTGGAGTGAGCAACTCAAATACTTGTAAAAGTTTCGCGACTAACTGTAAATTCTTCAGCTCCAAAGCCTCATTTTCCCCTCCACCGATTCTCAGAGTCTGGTGTCAGAGGGTTAGTAAAAGGGAGGAGGGAGAGAGAGACACACAGAGAGAGGGAGGGAGAGGGAGAGAGAGAGAGAGAGAGAGAGAGAGAGAGAGAGAGAGAGAGAGAGAGAGAGAGAGAAAGAGAGAGGGAGAGAGAGGGGAGGCCAACACAAAATGTAACTGTGGCTTTCTCCCCCTTCATAGACTCAGCGGAGAATATGCGGCCCTCTAGCGACACCTGGCGGCCGCAGTCTGAGCCGGGCTGTGGAAAGCTTTGCAGCTAAAATGAGAGAAGGCCCAGAGAATAACATCGAACCAAATTTACACCCGAATTATGCACAAATAACAACAAAATCATGCTTTAAAATTAGGATTAAAGGGCTCGCTTTTTTTTTTTTTTTTTTTTCTTAAATAAATTCATCTGCTGGCAAAGCTTTGACCATAAATCCGGTTTAACTGTTTACACCCTTCACAGTTGGTGCTGTCACAAATCTGTCACACAAACTAGAAAAATGTGGCCTTTATTAGACGTAGTTTGTCTTTCATTTACGCGAACAAGTTTCATTTTGAATTTATTGGATTTCTTTTTCTTTTTCTTTTTTTTTGAAAATAAATCGGCATTCATTTAAATCCAAAACGGTTAGACAAACAAACAAATAAACAAACAAACAAACAAACAAACACTTATGCCTATGTTTGCCTATATTTTATTTATTATTGATATAGCTGGACGATTTTTATTAGAATTATTGCATGTTAAGATAAACAAAATGACCAAATGTAAGAATTAAAAGTTAAAACTATTGATTATTTTCAAAAGAAAAAAATATATATTAAGTTGATTTATTTATTGTGACTCGGAAAACAGCGCGTCGAAGTAATGAACATTATTTAAGTTAAAGTATTAACGTTGTAAAATGACGTCTTTTAAATGGTTAAATGGTTTAAAATCCCTTTATTTAGATGTCAAACTTTAAAAAAATTTAAACGAATTTCAAAACTAATTGTGTTTTTCTATCCTGTAAAAATAAATATTTTCGTCCCAAACTCCTGCACTGGTAATATTAACTGTCCCCCCCGTCCCCCTCCCTCCCTCCTCCTCCCTCCTGTCTGCAGCCTCTCTGCAGAGTCTCAGCTCTGCTCGGCTGTGACACAGTTTGAACAGGTCACCGCCGAGATTAGAGCCCGTCGTTAACGCCTCGCTCGGATACACCAAATGCTGATTTAATGAGCTTGCATTGGGTGTTTGTCCCAGAATACCTGGTGTGCATGTGTTAGTAACGCCGCAGACTATAATCCCCGTGTTGCCCCCTCAAAACACGTGGCTTTAGGAAGAGCCTATACCTGCATACACAAGAAGCGCTGCGAAGATCTGACTATGATTTCTTCTTTTATTCCGGTTAGATTGAACAGGTCGAAGCCTGTAAGGCCCGTATCCAGCCACATTACCACATGTAATTGAGAGAAGTTTAAGTGGAGGCCGGGAAACCGAGGAGTTAATAGCGGTGACCCTCTCGCTGTGCCTCTGTCGCTCATCATTTATCAGGCTTAAGGGGCTTAAACAGGCAGCACAGACCCACCTTTTTATTACATATCAAACCCTCTCTCCCTTATCTACATTATAGGAAATACATGCATCGTTGCCTGTTATGCGGATTTGGAAATAGAAACATGTCCAATAAAGTCGCCCTCCTCCGCTGATCAGAGGAAATATGGCTTTAGGCGCTGCACAGACAAGCCCGGCGCTTTAAGCCTTTATTAAATTGTCTTAATTCCCCCTCTCCACTTTGAAATACATATAAATTCCACTCTTGTGTTGTTTGTCCAGCGCGGGAGCGGAGGGGAATGTGAGTGTGGAGGGTTTCATGCTTCCAATATGATTAAGAAGTGGATACAATTGCAGCAGAGTCTTTTTTTTTTTTTAAAGCATTGCTGCCTCCGAGCGCGTGTGAGCTGCTGAACTTGTGAGGAATCCGAAATAATGCCAGTGCCAGAGAGATTCAACATGAATTTAAAAAAAAAAAAAGAAAAAAAAGAAAATCTTATCCCAGCTTACACTGAATATATCAGGCGAAACTATCTGCTCAAATGGGAGCTGCTTTATTCATACAATTAATTAAAGGTGAGAAAAGAAAGAGAAAAAAAAACTTCCTTGTGAGAAGTTAGGGTATATTTAGCCTGTTTAATGCGACTTCAGTCACTCTCCTTTATTTATAGCCTTAATGAATTACATGTCCTTTAGAGGGAGAGCATAAAAACAGCTGCTGAGTCTCCACTCTGTGAAAAATTCAACCTAAAAGTTCATTTTTGTGTTAAGGAGCTGAGTGCTAAAATTATTTCATAATTGGCTGCAGCAGTGTGAGATTGTATTTTTTTGTACATACACTTTTCTTTTTTTTCTTTTTTTTTTGAAAGAAATGCTGGCACAGTCTTTCAGTGAAACTTCAGGGCCATGCCTAAGTTGTCTGCTTGATTCCTCCAAGGAGAGCTCAGTCAGTCAGCCTGAACGCAGCTGCATTCACATGGAGTGACGGATTTTGATATTCTAGTCACACAACAGAGTAAACACTGCTCTCCTATTCAATAAACATCATTGACAAGGTTCCATATCCAGCCATTTGAAACACTCAGCTTAACCCCATCCAGTATCAGCACTGTAAAAAAAAAAAAAAAAATGTAAATAAATGAAAATCACAGTAAGATTTCTTTTTGAATGCTGTTGTTTGAACATAAAGTTCTGGATATCTTTAACAACACTTCATGTACATATTGTAACTTTTTTTTTTTTTTCCTTTTGTAAGTCGACTGTAATTTTGTACCTGTATTGATGATTTCCCAGTTGATGCTTTAATGTAATGCCATTAAATATTTTTAAAACTATCACTCGGTTTCTTCTTCTCTTATTTAAAATGTGTGTTTCTGCTTCAGCACATGTACACAAGCTCATTAGTAAAAGCTCTCATTGAGTTATTTCTCCCTCACACACACATGTGCACACACACACACACACACACACAAACACACACACTGTCTACAGGCTAATCGAATGACTGAACCCCAGAGACAAAAACTATTCATTTGACTTATAATAATCTTGCGCTATTTTTAGTGATGCTTTTCTGCAGTAACCCTCGCCGTCTGACCTCGTGCTCACTGCCGTCACAGCAGGGCACGGTCCCACCACGACAAACACTGCTGAACATTTAAGAAAACACACACCACTGGCTTAACACAACACACACAGTATGTGTCTTACTCATGACTCCGCTTGTTTGAAATACTTCCAGAAAACAATGCAGGTAAACAAATGCAGATGGTTTGTTTGTGTTTGGGTGTTTTGTTTTTGTCCCCTTGCTTTGCTTCTTTTTTTTTTTTTTTTCTTCCTGTTTATGTGTTCCCATTTCCATCTCCTCTCCAGTACCCCCCCCCCCCCCCACACACACACACACACACAAACACACACATACACAACCCCTCCTCCTCTCTCTCTCCCTCCCTCTCTCCCTCCCTCCCTCCCTCCCTCCAGTCTGGTTCTGCAGGAGTTCACATGATCAAGCAAGGTACCCAGGTAATTACCTGGCATTGTCAAATAAAGCGACCACTGATTCAAATGAGGAGTGAAGTATCAAAGACCAGCGTTGCCTTTGCAGCCACTACTTATCCACACAGGAGACAGAGAGGAGATCTGAGAGCCCGGGGACCTGCAGAGAGGCAACAACAACATTCAGCCTTCCCTTCCTAGATAAATATCACCAATAGGAGCAACAGAGCCAAACATGCTCAGGTTCACTAGTAACAGCGTATTTATTTGTATTACATATCCTACTTGTCCATTATTAGCTCGTGATATCCGCAGTGCAGCTTTAACAAGGGGGATTTTGCTATATTCCGGGACCTTCCTCGTGTGCGTCCCGCTGAGTCTCTCTCAAAGGTCAAAGGTTGGAAATTCATGATTGCGATTGTGCTCTCAAGCTGCTGCAGTCGGAGCGGTCGTGCAATGTTTCCGATCTTCCGCTAAGGCATTTATTCTGTATTTATGGAGGAATAAAGAGAAGCCAGTCGCCATGATTAAAGCTGAATAGCACATTAATGTGCGGCAGAGCAAAAGTCCAAAGTCGTCAGCCTAATCAACTCGGATAACTGCAAGAATCTTTTATGATTTGAACAGTTTGTGTTTTATTTCCCTCCCGCCGAAAAGTTGTACAAACTTTTCAAATGAGCTTACACACACACACACACACACACACACACATCACCCGTTCTCTCCCTCTGCACCGCGCCATTCTGCTTTTACAGCATAATCTAATAAAGGCTATAGAGTAATTTCTTCTGCTGTGTAATGACGCTCTTGGTTTCGAGCAGCGCTGACAACAAAGACCTTTGACACAGTAAGTGGAAGGTGATCTCAATGAGCAATGTCACTGCTCTGGAAACAGCACCTAAGAAACCTCATTTCTGCTCCCCTCACGTTCAAACTAGACAAGCGGCGTCCTGGGATTTCAGTTCGGCACAGAAAGAGTACCTGTAATTTGACTTGCCATGTCTAAATGGAAGTTGAATAGGTTACATTGTGCAACAACAAATAAAATGCTCGCATTGCTTTAGTGAGTGTTTTTCATGGTTGGAGGCGAAATAGGGTTGGTGACGATGTCTGAGTGTTTAATGCTATAAACACACAGACTTCCCTCCCTCTGGCATATGGAAGGCTCCCAGGGACACTTTGCATGTAAATATTCATAGCGTGATGGGATGGGCTATTAATTATTAAGCACAGTAAAGAAGTGTAATACTTCAGCATTTAACACATGAATCTTATTTTTTATTTGCTCCACCTGAGGACGAACATTCGGAGGCGGAACGACATTTTTCACAGAACGGCTGAAAAGCTGAAAAATGGGAGATGTGCTGGATAATGATGACTTTTCAAGAAAAGAGAGAGGAATAATTCTCCGGTGCGCAGGAACATACATGAATAGGGAAGTTCAACTGATCACGGCACGGCACAAATCTTCCTCCTGCATCCGGAGCAGAGGCGTGACCGCTGTAAAATTCAAAACGTTACTTTCCTTTGTGGAACTCGAGCACTTGCTGTGTAACTTTCCAGGTGAACTGCATCCACACACACTCCTGCAGCTCTTTCCCCCCTGCACAGCGTTGCGGCCTGCGGCTCATGACAGACTGTCACACCGCTATGAAGCTCGAGTGGGGCCACCAGCGAGCGGCGGTTAGAGGTTCATACCTGAGCTTTCACACACCAGACGCCTGACGACCGAGGACAGAGGTGGTCCTATATGGCTGTAAAGTTAGATAAGGGGAGGAACTGTGAATAACGAAAAGAAATCGTAATTCTACACCTAATATGGACACTGACAGCGTTGTGCTGCAGCAGTGTCATGTTTAAAAGACACTATGTTTGCTTCTGAGGGGGTTGGGGGGGTTGG
>NW_019174404.1:8225778-8280268 GCF_002260705.1 Seriola dumerili
ACCGAGTAAGTGTGGGCAGGTAGCCTAATCTACTACGTGCTCTTTGATTTGCTAACAATCTTGAGATGCCCGGACCCGAGAATCTCGGCAGACGGAGCAGTACCAAGGTTAGACTAAAGCATCAGAGCTACCTAAACTTTGGGTTGCATCCCCTTATATATATATAAAAAATATAAGAGAGAGAAGAAAACAAAAAAAATCAGGGGGTTGCGATACTGGGGCATTACCCTGAAGGTTTGTCTCGCAGATAATGCAACTTCCAGGCTTAAGTTAAGCATGAGAGTGTTCGATTCAGCCCGAAACATGTGACAGACCACACGGCGAGCGGATGGCTGCATGGCGCAGCCATATTAGGGCTAATATATGTCGAGCTGGGGTATCTGACACAAATGTGGAGTTTAGGCTATAGCCATCGAAAGAAAAAGGAGTTAAGGTGGCATGAAAACATTATGCAATCGGGTAGGCGGGCTTATCGTCTTGATTTCAGGAAACCTCGGGGTGTCTTCCATTTATTCCCTGAGGGGATTGGATAATTATAGTACCATAAGCTCTTCTTGGGCGTAATGAGGGTTTTAAAAGACCAAAATCAGCTAGGGAAATTGGTAACTCAATTCCACTCACGTAACCTGACGCACTGAGTTTTTCAGGGGCATAAATGAGGACTGGACTGTGGCATTGCGAGGGATGAGAAATCCTCCGGTCAAGAATTGGCAGATGGAGTCCTTATAATTGATTATTGTGACCATCACGAAGCAAAATCGATGGCAGATCACGGTTGTCTCATGATCTGATCTAATGCTATAGGGGCACAAGAGATAGGTATGGACTGAAACTCATGCACGAAGACCTGATCGTATGCGTGAGGTCCTCAGTTTTTTGATTTACTATTACTTCTGCTGCTTCTATGCTTTCACTTAGCTTGAGGTGGATGACTTCTGCTTTGCTGCACTTGAAAAAGGCCCTTGTCTTGGGGTTTCATATACTGCAGCGTTCTGCAGAAATATGCATGTCAGTGCTTCGCGAGGAGGATGGCCACAGGAGCGCATGGTATAGAACTCAAATCTTGCCTTTACATGCATCCAAATGTGTCCCGCCCCGGGGGGGGGGCATTTGGATGCATAAAGCAATATTTGAGTTCTTCCAAGAGTGGCTGTGGCTCTCCCTCCGAAGCAGCATGCGTTTCTGAAAGCTGCAGATATGAAACAGAAAGGGGCTTTTCAGTGACAAGCAGAAGAAGAAGAAGAAGAAGAAGAAGAAGAAGAAAAAAAATGACCTAGATACGATCAGGTCTTTGAGAGTTCACATCCTATTGTGCCATTGACAGAAATGAGCCAGTGATCTGCATCATTTGTGTTGACATGAGTCAAAATCAAAAAGGACACTGCCAATTCTGGAGGATTCCTCCATCCCTGCAATTCAATTCAGTTCATTTATGCCCTGAAAAACTCAGCATCATCTGAGTGGAATTGAATTAACAATTTCCCTAGCTGATTTGGTCTTTTAAAACCCTCATTACACAGAAGCATTGTATATATTATCAAATCCCTCAGAGGAATATGGAACGAGGAGTCTATGTTCATCCTATCATCACCAAGTTGTAATATTATAATCAATTAGCATGGATGAACTAATTGTCCAATCTCTTACTTGCTAATTAAGCCTGGAAATATAAATGGGACAAACTAATGCACCCATTTTTTTTGTTTTCTTTTTATTATTTTTTTTTTCCTTCAAGGGGATGCACAAATTGAGCTCATGCTTTAGTTAACGTGGTCGGATTCTTCAGCGGGATCGTCAATATGTATGAGCAACATCAAAGAGCACAGATAGAAATGAGGCCTGCACAAAAGCGGAACGCATTTCAGATCCCGAATATGCAAATGCACCGGTTCTTGTTGAACTCTGGTGTTTGCATAACATCGGTTGACACAGTCTATGAGAGCTTTTCTGTGCCACTTGTGTACAGACTACAAAACACACTGTCCTTTGGGATATTTTATTTTAAAAGGCACACTAGGAGCTCTGCATAAATACACTGAATTTCAATTTCAATTTAGTGGCACAGTTCTTCCAAATTGCCGCAGCCTGAATGCGTCTGAAATTACATAATTTCACGTAGAGAAGGGCGCGCGTCCAACGCGGGTTGGTCGTTATCACTCAGTCACATGAATGTCATATGTAATCACTGCCTGTGATGTGACATTTTGACCAAAACAAAAGAGGTGTTAACTCCAGACCGAGGCTGGCGCTGTAATGCGAAAGTTCACAAGACAACAATCAAACACTCAAATGTGACACTCCAGAAAAATCAGTGAGACGTTTGCTTGTGTAACTGTACACCTGAGTTTCCAGGGAGTCGCCTTTCCACCGGCTTAGAGCATGATTCACTAACAGAAACCAAGAAACAATAAGCCTACTGTAAACGCAGCCAGTGATCCAATGTCTTTTCATTTAAATGTAGGTATAATGACAAGGAAAAGACTTTTTTAACCCCCTTAAATAACACTATCATGTATTCAAACTGAATGTCACACTCACTGCTTTTTGTTTGTTACACAAGGCCAAAAAAAAAAAAAAAAAAGGCCCAAAATGGCAGCCAACTTTTTGTTTTCGCTCTTCAGTCCTTTGTTCTGAGCTGTTGTCAAATTTGAAATTTAATACTATTTTTCACCTGACTCCATCTGTAGGAAAGATATCCAGCATTCTCCTTTAATATTCACTGGTTGTTAATTATTAAAGGTATGTATTTGAATTATAAATATACTAGTTATACAGAAGTAGGCAAAGCAGGCATATAGCCTGAGGCCAAATTCCTCCATTACCCATTATTTTCCAGTCTGCCGTCTCCATATGCCTGCCTCCTATTCCTATGTCATCTCCAAAAACACTGAGGCATTCCTTTGTACTTACCCGCCCCTCCCCACTTTGGCCACCCGAAAAATCTCCCCCTCCATACATATGTGTGTTGCCTCCTTGAAGTAGGATGTCACACTTGTCTTAAATATAATGAATCACTATCTTCAAGGCATCCCTGGATCCCAAACACTCCCCACAGAAACCTGCCTAGTCCTCCCCCGTTTCCAGCCTTCCTACATGTCACAAATCATCCGTTGTGGAGGGCTCTCCACTAAATCATTAACATTGTCAGAAATGACTGGGCCAAGACTGGGAAGAGCCCAGAGATGCAGCCGAGGCGTGCGTACGTGTGATGGGAATATAGAATGGTAAACAAAGAGACACAGCCTCATCCTTGCTCTTCCCTTTTCCTCGCCGTTCCCCTTTGCCTCCCCTTTGTTTGTTTTTTTTATTTTTTTTTATTTCACTTCTCTTCCATGGGATTTCCCAACAACAAGAAAGACGTACAGTGTGAGGAAAAAGTAAAGAAACTGTCAAAGAAGTTTTAACAACTCACGTGAAATTCTGAACCTCTTTTTCTCTAAAACGCTGCTGAGTTTTTCCCCTTTTTCCTTGGAGTTTTTCTTAAAAGCCCTTTGTTATGTACACGCTGTAAAGAACTGTGCAGCGCAATATATGAGATTATGTCTCCGGGCCGTTTCGATAACAGGCATTCATGAGTCCACTGTTGAGCCGATAATCAGAAATATTACTTCTTGACTTGACTTTCTTCCTCGTTACAGAATAATAATTCTCCTGTCATACAGCATTATGGTGCGTTCCATACATGTGGTGTGTCTTAAAATGCAAGCTCCTCATGTGATGCTACTTATCTCGCTATTTCCATTTCATGCTATAGCCACACTTATACCTTACGCCTACACCACTACCTATGCTATCATCCATCAAAGGGATTACTAATTTTCCTTCAATTTCCGTTGCTCTCTTAAGAATCTAAAGGATGATTGATAATAGATGAAGGAAAAGCACAGTGGTACTGTTTTTAACCTTGCTCAAGTCATTAATCCGCTTTATACCCATGAAGGTAGTAAAGGAGACAATGAATTAGTCATTAAAGCACAGGTCAGTTTATTAGAATTCCTGATTGAACTGTAAAACGACTTCTCCCGGGCTGCCGGGGCGGACGGAGGAATCTGAAGAACCAGGGAGGGGAAAAAAAGAAGAAAAGGAGCTGAGGGAAGCAGGCAGAGGAATTCCTGCACACGAGCGTTTTTCTCTTGAAGAAAACGACAGAGGGGTGTATCGGCAGCCATCGTTCACCTGACAAAATAACGGCTAATTAGTGCACGCCGTGTGCCTCTAGATAGTGAGAACAATCACGTGGCAAAGATCATTTGAAGAACGATGAAAGCACAGAAGAGATGCCGGCGTGATGGATGAGGAGAGTATACACACATAGATGTACACAGAGACCTGTAGTGACCGTTTATATGGTTCAACCGGGTGCTCTGCTTCTCTGTTGCCGTGTAATGCGAGCGCTGGCTTATGTTTGTCACCATTTATTAAGTCATGAGGCTGTTGGCTCCACTCCACAGGAAAAGTTCAGACTGTCTCGGATGTTTGCTGCTCCCTAAAACGGAGTAATGATCTAATGACTAGTAAGGGGGTCACGCAGGGACCCGTCTGAGAGGATGTAATGGATGGGATCAAACCAAAACATGGCGCAAAAGTTGGCACTGTTAAAACAATGGATTCAGTATGTCGCGGGGAGCGTCGGCTTTCAAAGTTTGCCTTAATTACATTCTGCTACTTGTGCGCGGAAACATAGCTGTTGAGATTTCATGTGAAAATGAACTGAAATATATTATAAAATAATGATAAACAACTTTTTTTTTTTTTTTTAATTTAAATCTGCACTGTGTCTATTACTGCCAGAGGTTGATCACAGGAGCACTGCTCACATCAATATTCTGAAACCACTCGGCATACACAAAGTGTTACGTTCGAGAGTTGTCGCTTGTAAACACCATCTTCCACTCCCAATAAACACATATCCCAGTTATGAGAAACCTGAGTGTGACAGCTGAGATATGCCATTATTAGCCAGCATCCTCGGTCATGTAAACATCTTACTCCATTAAATGGTGATTTTTGTGGCCCGTGTAAACTCTGTTTCCATGGCAGCAAACAGAATATTGTTTATTTATGTAAACAAGGGCGGTTGTGAATGAGATATGAAGATCAATATAAAACAGCCTGTCCTAAATATGACCTAAGCACGGCTTTGCTGTTGTGGAGTACTGTGTGATCACCACGCATCATTTGCAGCAGCGTATTAAGATGGTTTTTAAATTCTGTAAAAAAAAAAAAAAAGAAAAAAAAAAAAAAGTATTTATTTTATACCCTGCTTGAGCTGTGAGGTTGTTTTCAAACCAGTCACAGCCTGAGGGGCTTTCAAGAGCGGATTTCAGCACGTCATGCTAACCAGGAAGGCCACTTATCACAGTGGTGGACTTCAGAGGAGCTGGCAGGGCAGTGGGGCTCTCCACTTAATGTTTTGTCTATGCCAGAAGAATCGAACTGCGTCACTTTGAGGAATGCTCGGAAACAGCCACACCAGGTGCTTTGCGCATGTGGGCGCCCACGGCCTTGACTTACACCGTGGTGATGTCTTGTTTACAGTCATGTCTACAGACTGTCATCCCAGTCTGTCTTACTCCCTAACTAAATGGAACTTTCATTTCCTGGTTTGTAAATGAGTCTCTCCCTCTGCTTTTGTTTCATATTTATTTATTCAGTTTATGTGACAGGAACAATGCACATTAATCAACATCTCAGCTTTCACATCACTGTAAATGTGTCAGACCCTCTTCTCTCCCTCTCCCTCTCTCCCCTCCTCTCTTCCCTCCTTCCCTCCTCTCACTCCTGCTCTCCTCTCCTCTCCCTCACAGTGTAGTGGCCTCTCAGCGTAACTCCAATCAGCAAATCAGCACCGTAACTCTAATGAGTGAAATTGCTTATGAGGGGAATCTGTTTCCGATGGTGGGCCCGATGATTAATGCGCACTGACAACATGTCTTTCCTCGAGGAGCTTTGCCGGGCTATGGCAGCTGTGTGACGCCACCTCCTCAAAGATGGCCCCCTCTTCCTCTGAGAGGCTGACATCCCACAGGGAGAGGGATAAACTGGAGATGCTTCTGAGGATCGGCTGCAGAATGCACGGGAGGCTCAAGGGTTTGGGACAGCCCAGCAATGAACACTGATCATAATGGTGAAATATTATCCTTACTTTACTTTACTTAAAGTTATGATATGCCAGTATGTCCCACATTAAAGTTGATGTACTGTATATGCTGCATTCACACGATGTCAGCTAAAAAGCCTGGAGGAGTTCAGACATATTATAGAGATGGTTACTCTTGTTTCCAGCCTTGTGGTTACATCATTTAAATAGATGACACGATCAACTTTTGCTTTGTTACATATTTGGAGTGGTTCGTAAACAAGTGACAGCAAATACGAATAGCTGCTTTTAAATTAGCTGAATCCATAATAGTGTGATACTGGATTTTATTTCAATGTAACTGCCAGCAATGGCGGCTTTGCAGCTATTTTATATTCCCGATATCTCCGAGTCAGAATTACAACTCAGAGGCTGACCTGAACATTTTTTCCAACCCGGTGGCTTGTAATTACGGACCGAGTGACATACCGTGAAACCAGCAGTATCTTATGCTATAATATATATATATATATATATATATATACACATACAACCTTAGCTTCTGGGGTTGGTGAGCTACATGTTGTAGGAAGTTCATGTAGTTTTACTGCTACACTAACCATTCACATGCAATGGAAACTTAACTCAAGACAACACGTTAAGGCAGACTAAGATAAATGTCTTTAGACATAATTAAAGACTGAAATTTAGGATTTAAATTTCTTTGGGAACTTTATATTAACACAGAAATACTGAGACTAGTAAAGGGCTGATTGCTAGCTGTGGATAAAAGTATAGATTGTTTGTATCCTGCTGAAAGTAATGTGGCACTGATTGGATTTTGCAAGACTTTGGTTGCAAAAAGTTGAAATAGTTTCAATCTAATATCATCAATAACATCAATTTGTCTGTGTAGAGATTTTGCCATGCAGTTTACAGTATACAGTGGAGATTATTTTTCCTGTAAGATCTCTGGGTCTATTGGGCCATTGTAAGCAAATCATTGATCATCATTTATAATAATGTAATGTATATTTTGATGGGTTTTTTTGCATCAATGTGAAGTATTTGCTGGATTAGCTAAAGTATTCCTGCCACAGTTGTTTCTTGCATCAACAATTTCTCAATTCATTTTCCAAATGTATTATGTCACAATTGATATTAAAGCTATGCTATTCAGTAAAATGCATATATTGTAATGCAGGATTGCATCCATACCATAGCATTATACAAGTTGCATGTAAGAGTTTCATGTGATGACCCCCCCCCCCCCCCACACACACACACACCCCACACACACACACACACACACACACACACACACACACACATTGTTTCATATGAGGGTACTCATGCCTCAGCTGTTCAGCTGTTTCCATTTCATCATGGGTGTATATTTCATCAGGCTCCTGTTAATGCTGAGAGATTTCTCACAACTAATGGGCATTTATGAATCTCTTATTAATGCTACATGAAATTAAAACAATGGTCCTAACAATGGCTAAACAAGTAAGATGACAGCACTAACAGTCACACTAACCGACTAAAGGCATTGGGTCAGCAGTTTGAAAAAAATACTTTTACCATACATCATCTGCAATAAAAGCGTCTTAGGTATGTATGCATGCATTCGTACTGTAACCAGTGTGTCTGTGCTGTATAGCATGTGATGAGTCTGGATTAATAAGAAGCTATTCATCTCCATACTTCACACCTCAAGAGAATTTCTTATCTACCATAACCATTCTGTAAATTACATTACACAGACTCTGAAACACTTATCCTTGGTTTGTAAGGCTCTAATGTAACATGCACCATTATCAAAGAATTTCTACCTAACGACCCAACTAACCCGAACACTTCTTTTCTCATTCCAAGCTCGCAGATGAGATGAGACCCCACTGAGCCAATGAGCTTCAACAAAACTGACTTGATTGCCAGGGCTTTAGCGTCAATGATCCTAGAATAACAAGGAGCATATTGTACCATCAGCACAGGGCTGCACAGCCAGGCCTGTTCCAGGTTAACAGGCTCTCAGATTCCTGGGCTCAATGATGGAGGTAATGACATCCTCATGATCCAGCAATACAGCTGAATATTTAGCCATATGGACAGAGGGGAAGAAAACCACCGAGCAGAACAACTGGACATCTAACACATTCAAATAATGTGTAAAATTACCTTTCAATTAGAAATAATGGAGGTAATATAAAACTTAAATCACAGTAAATGATGAAAGATTTTTATATCATATGCTCTAGCTGTTTAATCTTTTTAAAGGGTCAAAGGGTGAATGTGCAGTAAAAAAAAAAAACAAACAAACTATAAAGTTATCAAAAAACACACAAGAGACAATATTTAGTAGGACTGTTCCCTAAAAGTGCATCAGTCGATAAGACCCCGAGTCGACTACCGCTCAGATAGCCTCAGCTCCGCTGTCTGGCTAACAACACTGCTGGCATCCCGGCGGAGGACACACTCTGCCATGTGGTAGGTTTTCATAACTGAGCTCTGAACAATAACTTACTCTGACTGCGTGGAAACGATAAACACAGACATACAACTGTGGGTTTTTTGTCAAAACCTGAGAGTTGTTACAGGAGAACAGTGTGGGGCTGAACTGACACATGTGCAGGGGAGTGAATGACACATTTCTTCTATTTTTAGATCAGGAGTAATGAACAAAAGATTGATTATAAAAACAAACACAAACATAGACACTCATTCAAGGACACACACACACACACACCTGGAGTTACAAGTAACAAATCTGAGTCAACTCTGAAAATTTGGAGTGGTGGACAGCCCTAATATTTAGATCATGAGTGACTAATACCAAAAAATGAACAACCATAAATGTGCTTTAGCGTTGTGTCTATGAGGCACATTTACAGTATCTGCTTGCAAGCAAGTCATTATCACAGTGAGACCACTGACACTGCTACACATCCCTGTCAATATTTTGAGTGGAGCAGCAGTACTTTGCACAACTCTATATGAAGTGGTTTGACACTCCTACTAATTGTGTGTGACTGTTATCAAGCATGGAAAATCCATTTCTTATCATTTCTGCCGTAAAGACACCTTGTCAGCCTGTCCCTGCCAGATGCCACAGTGGTGGCGAATGAGTGAAGGAAAAAAAAAAAAAGCTTATTTTGATTATTAAGATGTGATTGACACCAAAACAAAGAACAGTCATACTGCTTTGTGCATTTGTTTTTAATTTTCCACAAGTTTTTAATCACAACATATGACATCTGTCACAGGGAGGCCTCTGATGTGAGTGGGATGGAGAAAAAAAAAAACACACATGTGGCTCTATTTGCGGTGAATGCATTACAGTATGCTTATGTATGGCTTCATGCATGGGTGCATAGACAACTGCTTGCACATGTACACTGTATATGTAAATAAAGCTTGTATACGTCTACATGTTGTACCTGCTATATGTATAGGAACACATGCATGTGTACCTGGGTTGCCGCAGAGAGTACAAAAGAAAGGTAGCATTATCATTGCTTTACATATCTGCCTGTCTGCTACCACCACTCATAAGCTTAGTCCCTGTCGCTAACCGCCTTGGGAGTTCAGATAATGTTCCTGGGCTGGCAGAAGACAGGTTGATAGCTGTCAGGGACAGAAGCAGAATAAATGACAGGGTTGCATTGGGGCGCCTCTAAGGCGCATTAGGGACCTCAGGATCCCAATCCCCAAACACAGGATGAAGAATCATTTTGTCACAAAGGCACAGGGTCGCCCATCACTGTCTAATGCATGCCTTGATTAATCACAGGGATGGATCAACATTATGTCCTATTCAGGGTGATGCTTAATTGCCTCCGCCATCCAACTCATCCATTGCCCTTAATGACTGTGCGTCTGCTTCCCTGGACACATGGTTAGTCTGGTGGACTGTAGCTTAGCAGGACAGGACCCCCTTAGACATCATCACCAGCTGAGAGCTCACCCTCTTCCAGACACCTTTACCTCCCCCTAACCGCGAATATGTGGATAAATGGTGCCGGCTTCATCGCCCGTAGCCCTGTGTTTATATTCACAGCAGAATGTCTGCAAGTGTTAATGTATGTAGATTTCATTTCTGATGAGTGATTATTTGACTGCTCATTTTGCCTGTGATTTATGGCACGTTCTCTATCTCCTGACTGCAGTGCCACTCTTATCTTTAATAAAAGAGATGAGGACATTAATCAGGTTTTGTTGGCGGCCCTTACTAAGACATTAAATGTATTGTATGGGGTAAGTAAACACGCTTCACATCCTTCTCTCACACAGACGAGAGAGAGAGAGAGAGAGAGAGTGAGGGAAGGAGAAGAAAGGGGAAAAAAAAAAACCCTCATTATATTTATCATAATTTCACATCTGCTGTTTTTGAAGCAATGTACCATGAGCCCATAAAGTGTATTACAACTGTGCATAAATTCAACTGATTTGTGGCTGGAGTAGCTAATTCCTTGAGTACATTTTAGAAAAACAAGCACTGAGCCCTGAAATTGCAATTCCATAAAGGCTTTAAATTACTGAGTACAGAATCAAGAACTCGCCTGATGTGCCGCGCATGGTGACCATGTTATAGGGAAAAGCAGCGCTTCCCGAGATAGAGACAATAAAACCTGAGATGAGTGAGCCATATACTCAAACAAAATAAAGGGAGATAAGATGGGCTGGCTACGTGATGAGGGGGAGTGACTATCGTACCCCTGCATCTCATTTTACCCTTTTAACCATGAGGATGCATTTGAGAGGACACATTTTTTTTTCTTCCTCTCTCCCATAATATCTGTCTCTCTCTGCTTCATCCCTGTAGAAGAGTTAGTGGATGGATGCCAGCGCTGCATGCGAAACCTCCTCATTCAGAAGCAGTTAAAATGATATGAATCTCATCATTAGCAGGAGAGGGAGGATGTGTACTGTGGGATACTCCTCGGCAGAGTCAAGAAGAAATAAAACAAAACGCACTTTCACACCTACAATACGAGCTTGTGCACACCATACGCACAGCCTCCATTCATTCGTTAATTTCCCAGAATCCCTAACAAACACATTCAAACCGATGGGAAATTTATGCTTTCCACTTTAACCGACTTGTTAGTCTTGGCAACGTTTTCTCCCCAAATCAATAAAAAAATCCTGAACCCACATTTGATACAAAGCCTTGTTTTGTTATCGTGCAAACTTTAGGGTGTCACATTGGCACAGACCGTATTAATATTTCATGTCATTCCTTCCAGCCACTCTCTTTTTCTCCCTTTCCCTCATGCACTCCCATCCTATACACCTCCTCTATCCTCCATCGCTGTCTCTCACCTCCCCGCTTTCCTCCTCTTCTATCTAGAGTCATTTGGGATCGGCGTGAACAAGATTTTCATATCAGGTAAATGAATATCTTTATCACAGAGGCAGGAGCCGGGATGCTCGGGGAGCTGGAGAGAATAATCACACAGAGCAAACAGTCTTGGGGAAACAGAGAGGCACTCAGTAATAACAACCTCTCTCAGTCTCCAACACTGCTCTCTGTGTACATCTAAATAGCCCGCTTACTGCGGTGGATCCTGCGGGATCAATGGCCTTGCTGTGGCTTAGCCCTGACCTTTAACCTTTGATGAGCCCGCAGGGGAAAGAAATAGAAAAAAAAAAAAAAAAACGGTAAACGTTGATGTTATGTTTGAGATGTGAATGTGAATGTTCCCCCAAAGGATCGAATCTACTGTATCTATTTAAGCGTCACTACGAGGTTCACATTTTTGATTTTTGGTGAAATGTTTAAGCTATAGTGTAAAATTTTACAGAGGGTAATTTCTTCACAACTAAAGGACGGATAACTATGAAATTCGGCACATCACATTCATGTCCCCTTCAGGATGACTTCCACCCACTTTAGTGTTCCTCTGGCTATCCGTGTAGCATCACCATGAGGTCGGAATTAAATTTTTTCCGGCGCTTTGAAAGTACCGATACTCCCATCAGCCTCAGCTACACGTTGTGATTAGTGCTAATTAGCAAATGTTTAGAATAATAAGACGATGGTGAACATAGTAAATACGCACCATCATCGTCATTGTGGGAATTTTAGCATGCCGTCATTAGCATTTAGCTCAAAGCACCGCTGTGCTGCTAATGAAAATATGTAAGACAGACTAACATTTTTCACACTGTTGTGTTCGCAATGCAATGATCTATGTGGGTGAAAAGCTAGATAAAAAGACAGACTTAAAACAGAGCATATTGTTTATAATAATGATGTGCGTGAGAATAAAACAAATGTTAGAGGCCACCTTCTTAGCTGCACAATACTGCAATGCTAAAATGTTTAAGGTTTTCATAAATATGCTGAACTCCATTTGTTTATGTTTCGCTGGCTGGTTAACATTTCATTTACCTGTGTAAAAAAATTAAGCGCAACTCATTCTTCTCTAATGTGGAGTGCCCGAACAAAAAGCAGCCATCTCTCTTTATTACAATACCCAATAATAGTTGATTTAATGGCTATAAAATGTGTTCATTAGAAGGTTATAGTTAAGAAATATTGAAAGTATACCTAAAAGTGTCACTTTTATAGTGAATGAACAGGATAATATAATCTAAAAAGGGTGTGATTATAGTCAAGTCTTGTCCTCCAGCATTATCTCAGAGCTCATAAAGAGATGAAATTTAATATGATGCTTTCAGTCAGTTTAATTGAATTTTAATTGCCACTTTGGACAGAAGGTTTAGATCTAATCAATAAAATATTAAACTTTTGGGGCTTTGACGTGGAATGGTCTCCCTGTCGCGCCCGCTGCAATGCATCGTGGGACCCACGGGTATAAAATGCCTGTTTATGAGCTGAGGTAGCTGAGCCAACACCTTGCTGTTTTCCATAGTGTTTCTACAGAATGCAGTGGATAAATAACACAAGGAGAACAAGCCGAGATTCCATTAATTACATTGGTGTGGAAGAGCGGTCGGTCACCTTCAAAGGAAGGCCTTTAATGTGCCAGAGCTATAAATATTTTGAAATGTCACACCTTGGGAAGACAGCATCAGGCCAGAGCCGGGGCGATAAATCAGAGCCTGAGAAGAACCAGGAAAGAAAAGATGGCTCTTTGGTATTTTAGAAATAATTACTAATACAAAAGGGGTAATGAATGAAGCTATAAATTACATTAAAACAGACCATTAGGAGAGGATTAGTTTATAAAACTCGTTGCTGCACCTTAAAATTACCCTCTCAGAATATCGCCTATTTTACTCCATCCATAACTCATGGAAATAAAAAACATGTATGCATAATATCACTAACTCTGCTGATTAATGCTAAATTAATTGATTTTGTTCTGCTGCTTTTAAATGAGAAAATGGTTCTTCTAGAGACGCCAGATATGACATCACCCTAACAGATCTCTCTTACTAATATAATGCCAAAGTAATAATGTCCATGGTCAACTTTTATGGAAGCTTCTAAAATCTGCAATGAATCACGCACATTCTTTTGTAGACTTTTGTCCAAGTTAGAGCAGGTATGACCCGGACAGACATCTGTGTGTTAAGTCTTGTATGTGGGCCAGTCATCGTCGGCCACCAGCGTCCCCAGCACCATATACAGTTATAAATCTGAGGGAGCCTTGGTTAGGCTGCTGCATGGATGGAAGGAATTTATCCTCCATCCCTATAGAGAGAGCCTGGGAGAGAAAAATGACATGGCCCATCCTTTAAGGCTCATAAAAGTCTAAATTAAATATCAAATTGAACCACTGATGGATAGCGTCCCCTCCATGGATCCCCAGCGCCGCCTCAGCCTCCGCTCCCTGACACGACAGGTGCTGCTCACATGACTGGAGAGCCAGACAACTTTGTTAGCAGGATTGTTCTCGGTTCAGTGTAAAGCTGCTGTGTACAAAATGAGGGAGTCGAGTAAGTGAACATAACAAGGCGCCATTATTCCTCGCTGGTTCCTGCCATAGCTGGATCCTCCCTTCCTTTCAAAGGATTCTTAAATATTACACTGTGCCTGTACGACTGAATGAGGAGGTTTTCTTCAGACGACTTAAAAGTGCAATTTGTCACATATCTGAATTACAGAATATATGATTCTCTATATCCATATTTATAAACTCATGATTCTCCCATCCTCAGCAGAAGAACACTTCCAAAGATTGCTGTCAGGCGGGAACACCTCATTGGGAGATACTGTAATACTAATGCCAACCCCGGCACAATAGCTGGCGCTATCGCCAGGCTAAAACTGTACATTATGAATCATCAATTGTCGCCCTGCTTTGTATTATCCCCAGAGAAAATCCCAATCTGGGCTTGAGCCCACGGCTGATGGACACCCCATTATTCACTCGCGCTTCTTCAGCTCTGAGACAGGAGTGGGGATAGGCAGTAAAACGACGGCCTTAAGATTAATCCTCCGCTCTTTCTCCTGCTTCCCAAATCAGAATGAAATAGAACATTCCCTCTCCTTAATCAAAAAGTTTTTATCACCCCCACCCCACCCCACCGCCTCCAACTCAGGAAGTGGGGATAATGCTTGTTCCATAGCTCGTCCTGTGAACTGACATTGGGGAGGGTGGTGAGAGGGATCTGCTCTTGCTGCCTTTTGTGCTGTAACAAGTGAGCACAATTTAGATGAGCTGGTGGTCGTCGATCAATACATGTATTATCTAGCACGCGATGCACCACGCAAGCCTTAATAATGGGGTTAGCAATCCCTACAAAGCTCCCATAGCACCCACATCACTGGATGGACTTCACAATTAAGATAATAACATGGTGAAAGTCAAACAGAGCAGAAGTTCATGGTGCTGCTGTGTGATGAGGGAGAAGGCAATGGAGGGAGTTTATAGAAAATAAAACCTTTTTGCCTGGAGCTTACCTCTGATATTACATAAGAAGTAAGCTCGTAGCCAATTAGATTAACTGAAAATGAACTTCACACTCTTCTTTCCCCTCTCGAGGATGTGTAGCACAAAGTGAGATGTGATTTGGTTCTCAGCGAGGTCACAGGCGTCAGGTGAGCTGTGAAGCTGTGGTTGTAGTCACCTGGGTCTCTCCTCACACAGCCAGGTTCCAACCGAAGCCTCGATGCCACCGCGCCTCTGCCCCGCATCACTTAGCAGAGGGGTGTGAATTTGTTTTCACCCAGGCGTTAATGAACTGTGGGCTTTGTGGGCTTAATGAGAGTGTGCTTCTATTGATCAAAAGGTACCTGGGAGGATAATAAGAGTTCACAATTCAGAAAGTTCTCCCTTTCCACAGTTTAGGAGGTGTTTTAACAAAAGGGCTGTTGACGGCTACTGCAGCAGTTCATCTCTGACCCGCCAAATCAGCCGCGCGAGGAAACAAGACTCCGGGAGTATTCGTCATCCATCAAGAACACGCAGTTTTGTGCCACAGCTCCTGGCTTCCAGCCAAGTCCAAAGCGACTCATTGTACAGCAGCCAAAAGACAAAGGCAGCTCCCCCTCTGCTCTGTGAGAGCAGTGCGTGGAGGTGTGGGTGGTTATGCAGATCACTAATTGTACAGGCCACCGGGGGAAGAGAGAACGGAATGGCAGCCTCTCTGCAAGACATGCCGAGGGAGGGGAGGGACGGACTGGTGTGAGCCTCCCTCCCTCTCTCTCTCCCTCTCTCTCTCTCTCTCTCTTTCTCCCTCTTCTTTTTCACTCTCTCTACCCTAAATTGGCAGCTGGCAGGCAAATGAATGCGGTGTGAAGTGAGCCCACTGAAGTGCAGGGTCCTGCTGTTCAGGCAACAAAGGAGCTCCATGCGAGACATCTGCTGTTCAGTTATCAGAATACATTTAGTCACGTGCCTCCCTTCCCTTGCTCTTTCTCCATTCCTCTTCCACCACGGCCCCGCGACATCCATTCTGTCAACTGAGAGCCGAGCCTTTCTTTCTCCCCACTTCTCTTCAACGGCATTCTTCTTCAGATCACTCCTCCGCTGACACCCACCCCCCTCCCTTCCCACCCCCCCCACCCCCTCCATCCCTTTCTCATTCTCTCATTTGCCACCGTAATCCCTCTCTCCACCTCTTCTTTTGCTGCCTTTATTTAAACAGTTTAGGTCTGGCAGATAACCCTGGAGTGCTTCCTATCTGGTCCAAAATGCGTGAACCCTGTGTGAATGATCACAAGACGGCCCGAGGAAACGGCAGACTGAATCTTAATGAGCCACGCTCGCACAAGCAAAAGTAAATTGAGCTTACCACCATGATAAATTAACCTAATGAATGCAATTGTTTTGTGGCACGCTAGCTTGGGCTAGAGCCAGATGGTCAATACTTAGCACTGAATTTTTGTGGCTCATGTCTTTCTTCCTTTCCTCCTTTCTTTCTTTTAGGCTCAAGGAGGCATAGAGACGTCAAAAGCCTCTCAACAAAATCGTATTCTAACTTTAATCTCTTCTGTTAAATTTGAAAATCTTTTTTTATTTTCTCAATTTAATGCCTCTGAATTGGTTTGCAATGGATATAGCCCTTGTCAGTAAGCATCCATCCCTCACCTTGGACCAGCGCCTTGCAGCTGAGTAAAGTAAGCAACTGTGGTGACATGATAGGGGTTCGCAGAGGAGACGGCGGTGTGCATTTCTCCCCATTTCCTGTCCTAACTCACGATATCCGTGTTTACTTTAACACTTAATCCGTGTAAAGTGTGTCATTTGGTTTGCACGCTCTTCACTCGCCACTTCATCCTCCATCCTCTCCCAGTGGTGCAGGCTAGCATGAAGGTTGCACATCCAGGAAGGGACAAACCCCCTCCTGTACTGCGTGTAAACTAGATGACTTCCTCCAGGCAGGTGGCACATATCCAGATGTTCTCTCAATTTCCTCTGTGTGTGTGTGTGTGTGTGTGTGTGTGTTTATGTGTATGCGTGCATGTATTGCTTGACACACCCCAAGCTGGTGACCTCTCTGCTCTCCCTACAACATCACCACTGGAGCAGTTTACACCATAATGACTTGTATCGCCCGAGGCCCCGCCACATCTGTGGCTCCCTTCCTCCATCTCTGTCTCTCAGTCTTTCCCTCTTTCTGTCTCTTTGTCTTTCTACCTCCCTCACACACAACCTGTCCATATATCTCCTGCTCATCCTTTATTCCATCCAGTTTTCTCACTTTGTTTTAGTCTGACATAGACTTTCCCCCATCGCTCTGTCCTCAAGCAAGTGCTTTCCAGCTTTGGTCCACAGCACTATTACCAGAGAAAAGAAAAAAAAAATTGCACAGCTCACTTTGCAAGGACTTAATGCATGTCTGACATGACACCTATCCGCCGTAATAAACAAACACATCATTCAATGTCAGCAAGCTTGAGAAGGTAGTTGCAGCCCCTCATTGGAAGGGCCCAGTGTCCAAGATAAAGCACAGGGTAGGCTCTGGCAGCACTGACTGAGTCTAATGTCACATGGAGTGACGTGTGCTCCACCAACAACAGCTCATTACCCACTCAGGAGGGGAGGGGAGGGAAGCATGGTGCGTCCAAAATGTGACCATGTGCTGACCAGGCGTTCTGTCCCGTTTCCCCCCTCCCGGCTGTATATGGAGAGCAATGACCTCTCGCTCAGACAGCGCGCCGTTCGATCGATCACACATGACATTTGTGACATTGCATGCATCCCAGATATGCATCTATGCGGTGTCAACTTATCAGTCAAACCGTCTCGCAGGCAGGACATACATATCACATTACATGTTCAGCAGCTCTTGTGTTCCAGCGGGAAAGACGCGTGCGGTTTGACTCGGATTCTTGCACTTTCACACAAGGCAAACTGTGCCTCTGCGAATGTGGCGAGGCGCCGATGCCTGTTTCACCTTTACAGCTGACATACTCCGTGAAATCCAAAACACACAGACCAATAATTGACTTCATGATAACACAGGCTGCCTGTTTTTCACCAGAGATGCACTGTATTTTTTTTTTTTAAATATACCACAGCCAGCTCTGAGGTACTGTACAGTACCCATCTGGATTTACGCGTACACACAAACACACACAAACACACACACACACACACACACACACACACACACACACACACACACACACACACACACACACACATACAGTCCCCTCACCACACACAGTGTCTTGTTTTCAGGTTCATTAAGCCCCAGTGTTGCCCAGAGTGGCTGACAGGATGAGGAACAGTGCAGAAATCTCCCCCTGCAGGTATCCATTCACATTATCATTGGGAAAAAGCCTCTCTCGTCAGTGCCCTTGTTACGGCTCGAGGGGGGACCACTAATTAGAGAGACAAGAACTGCTTGAGAATAAGTCCATTACATCCATGTGGACCCAAAAGCTTAAAATACCTGGAATATCAGCAAACTCCCAGCATCCCCCCCCCCAATCGCTCCCCTTCTGCCGAGGGCATCTTTTAAAACAAGGGAAAAATATGGTGGAAGAGATGTAGAGACAGACAGGAATGTAGGACAGAAGCTGTCAGCTATTTGAAAGGCTTTATGAAAATTACCTTCCAATTAGAAGTGATGATCAAATCAGACAGAAACCCCACTCTTGAGTTCCCGATGATTTCTGTGTCTCTCTCACTCAATTTCTCCCTCTTTTCTCTCCCTCTCCTTCTCTGTCTCTCGCTCTGTGTGAAGGAGTGTGTGCATGTGTATGCGCGTGCGTGCGTGTGTGTGCGTGCGTGTGTGTGTGTGTGTGTGTGTGTGTGTGTGGAAGCGCAGCTCAGATGAACTCATGAAAGGAAATTTGGTTAGTTTTCTCATCCCTGGTAATTATACTAATACATCGGAAATGCCTCCTTCAAAGTGCATGAGCCGTGTGGGGCGCCTCATTACAGTAATATAATTTTGTCTGAAATATGTATCAAACTGATTAACACCACTCATTGTGTATCTTCAAACCCACAGCTACAGAAACAGCAGAGGGGATGCATCAATGAAAAATGCAAGCAATAGGACCGCAACTAATTCTGGAAAATATTTCAACCTAGTTCAAGTAAAACATTTAGCGGTGTTTTAGAAAAATGGTCAACACGACGAGGAGCTTAGTTGCTTCGATTTTTCCACTTTCAGACTTAAACAAAATAAAACTCAACAACTGATAAATACTGTTTTTAATATGGGAAGATTTTCACAGTAGCTGATCATTATCCAACACAATGTAAAGTATTTACAATTAGCACCAACTTACACCAGCTACAACATTATGCTGCTTACAGGTTATGGATGGGTAATGATAATCCATTAACTTACCACATGTAATAATCTACAGTGGTGGAAGAAGATCCTTTCCTTAAGTAAAAGAAATAATACCATAATGTAACAATACTCTGTTACAAGTGGAAATCCGGCACAGTATCAAAAGTAAAAGTACTCATTCTGCAGGATGGCCCATTAACATGTAATATTAATAATATATTGTATCATTGGAACATTATTGATGCATTTACTGCTCAAAGTGGAACTAGTTTTAAGTACTTTATATATAAGTAAATTGCAAACACCTCGACTTCGATGATAATAAAGTTTGCTGATACCTTTTTACTACTCCTCGCAGCTATTTAAAACTACAGTATCGGAATCTGTGTGCAGGTTTGGAAAGCAGCACACAGCCAAAGACACCAGTGTCAACGCATCTCCATTCTTTTTTGCATTTCGATTTCATTAGGATCCAACAAATGATCCATTAGTTTGGATGCAAGCTCCAAGAAAGCAGGCGAATCCAGTCGGCAGTTGGCAGCAGTTATACGAGTTGATTTAACTGCTGGATAGGGTCCTCTTGTGAAACATGAGTCAGTTCCAGCATTTAACCTCACCATACTAATTTATGCACCATGGCATAGGGTACTTTATCATTTGCTCTTTGGGGAGAGACAGTCATCTCATTAGGCAGGATTTAATGAAATGCAAGGATACACTTCTTAATTCCATAGATGGCTGAAACAAAAATCCAGTGTAAATCCTGCACTCCTCCCTCGCTGTATAAATTGTAGCAGGCAGGAGGAGGCGATATGAAGGAGGGTGGGTGGAAGGGAGGGAGGGAGGAAGCCGGCAGAGACTTTTGGTGAAGGAGAACGGAGATGGAGGTTGATGTGTGCTCAGGTACACCTGAGTCTGTAAGTCCATCAAAGTGCATTGCTTCATTCCTGGCATGAAAGTTGCACTAAACAATATCTCTGAAACATATGAAATTAAGATGTATCGCTTTACATTATAATGCATCATATGTAATATTCAATGTCCAGTAAAATTCACAATATAATGGATGCTGTATCGCTGTAAGCGTCTACACAAATGTTCCTCTTGGCCAAAACAACTCCCAAATGTAGATATATCTGTAGTGACAGCAATAGGCCTGTGCATCTTAACCACCCTCTCCACTATTCTTACAAAGTCCCACTACTGTTCTCGCCTCAAGCCAACTAAGATATGTTAAATCCTTTTGAATGTACAGACAGTAGAGTCAGAGAAAAAAAAGAAAAAAAGAAAATGAGGGCAGACTGTCGACTGTTCTTGGCAAATGTACATGTTCATTTCCAGCCGGTGATTGCCAGGCCCGCAGACGAGAGCCACCAGAGGAGGAACACACCAGCCCATCATCAACAGCACGACGCAGAACATTAACACCATAATTTACATAAAATTACTTACATACTGGTGTAGTAATTTAATTTGTTTGACCAGTACAGTGCAACTGCGAGGAATAGATTCATACAGGCACCACGAGGGAGCTCTGCTTACTCTTCCACATGGCTAATTCTTTCACACAATATTATGGGGGGAAAAAAAAAAAAAAAAAAGAGAGAGAGAGAGAGAGAGAGACTATAGAAACCTTGATTTCATTTACAAGTCTCTTCATCCCAGGCCGAGCACACATTAACACGAGGATGCATACACTCACACATGTGCAAAGAGACCCACACATGGAGATATATTCATAAACAAGAATGTGCTAACAGAAAGATAACGTGGTCCGTTTGTCATATGCTAATAATACAATGTTCACATTAAGCTAGATAAAAGAGAATGTCAGGTTCTCATTCTCCTTTTATTTGGCTTTCATATTTTAGAAGTCCTTAACCTGTTGAATATAGCGCTGTCAAAATTTGATATAGTTTGATTACTCCCTCTAAAAACACACACACACACACACACACACACACACACACACACACACACACACACACACACACACACACACACACACACACACACCAAGTTGTGCCACATTTTTCCAGATGTGCACTCAGGTTGCTAGTGCTAGGCGTGCTGTAGCTTAAGTAGGTTACACGCAACTTTATCTCAAGGTTCCACAATCTTGCCGTCGACAGACAAAAATCCAAATTACCACGTAGTTGTTGTTGAATTATCCGCTTGTTTCAGCTCGTTTTCAATCAATGAAAGTGACGCTGTGTGACTCCTGATCGTCATGCAGTTCACTCAGTCACTTTAGATCTGTGAGGGCTCGACCTGTCAGCATGGCATAGTCAAAAATCCATCCCGTAAGGCAAATTCATACCAGTGTACTTTCTATACCATTTATGCCGTCCACCTTAGGGGTGGACTGCGTCAAGCTGAATGCCAGTTATTGATGTGTCAGCTCTAGAGGAAGTCTGACAATCACCAGTTTGATTTGCACATTTTCAAAGCAACACAAGGCTGAAAACAGTCAGTGCCTCAATTGATGCATCAGCCACACACAGACACACACGCACACACACACACACACACGCCGCCTCAGAAATTATGACAAAATATGCTAAACAAAAACAAATCACCTGAATCAACTGAGACCACCTGTGCTGCATCTATAGCTACTAGCGAATACGTTAACAACACCGGCATGAAGCACAAACCCTGGAGCAATAGAAGAAATTATGCGGCTTCACGATGAGTCATCGTTCACCACCTTTGCCTACATTCAAATGGGTTTAGGCTCGGCCCGTAACGTCGGTTGTCATCGGTTAAACAAGGTGTAGGATTGGAGCAGGACAGTCAGGCAGCTTTTCAGAGTTATTAGGTCCAATGATCAGTCGGCTGGGTACCGCAAGGCCATTTTACAGGACTGTAGAGGGTCCTTTGGGTGCCAACACTGTTCCCTGATTACCTTCCTTGAATTGATAAGGCCCTCATACACATTACTAAATAGACTCAAAAGTGGTTTCATCAACATGAGAATGAAAAACATCCTTCAACATTACTGCAAAATTCTGTGGCCTAGGACTGTGATATTTTTGGCTTTAACCTAAAATATCATCATCATCATTCTTTAGCACAGACAGTTTTACCTCCAAATAAAGTGGTTTAGACAATCTAGCTAAGCTGTTAGCATGTTTACAGCTTGTCTGACCATCTGACCTCTAGTTTCTTGGCCCATAAGACTTTGTTGAGGTGATGTTGCTATGTTACCAGACCTCAGTTATTACTGTGAAGAATTTAATGGCATTATAATAGACGGAAACTGATGGTCAGAACTGTAAAAATAAAACCAAAGCTGTAATACACCACAGTTATTCTTTCAATTACGAGTAGATTTTATCATTACCGATTCTTTTACAAGCTGTTCTTTTGATTAGTCATAAAAATCTGTTGAACAATGTTTATTTTGCAACTGTCAATCAACATCTGTTCAGATGCACCTCTCATCTCCTTTCTTTTTCTCCCCACTTGTCCACAGCGTGTTGGACTTTCCTCATACTTTGGGACAGAATTAAGTGCTGCTGTGAAACGAGGTAAGTATGAGAGAACATTATATAGCCAATTCCCGGCCTGTTTACTCAATGAATTCTTTCAACTTAAGGGAGAATTGCAGCACCTCTTATTCAGCATCGGGGCATGGAGGGCCTAACAGCAGAGCTGTCACCTTCCTGTGTGCTCACCTACTGTTAGCTTCAACGTTACACCTTGTCAGCATGACAGGAAAGAAAAAATACCCACCACCACTACCGGAGAAAAGAACTTAATGTCCTATTCACCCCCCGCCCTGCACCGCTTCGAAAATTGCTCAATCTTTTTTTCTTTTCCCTGTCCCTGTGACATATTATTATACATTGTTTCTGAAGAAAAGCATTTTCCTTTATTGCCATTAGAAATATGAAAGTTTAGAAGAAAAAAAAAAAAAAGAACAGAGCTTGTAGGTTGCAGAAGAACATTTAGGGGAGAGAGGTGAGGGTAAAAAGCGATTGAAAGGCTGTAATTATTTGAAATAGTCTGCTAATGTGTATTATCATGTCATTAAATGTAAATGAGATGGAGCTAAAAGACCCAATGCAGAGAACTTGTGGCTTGTTGGAGAAAGAGAAAGAGGAAGGGGAAAAAGGAAAACCTGAGATAAAAAAAAAAAAAAGAAAAGAAAAAGACAAATGTCAAGGCTATGTTCATTTGTGGGAACATTAAACATTTAATAAGCTGACCAACCTATGACAATGAACCGGCGCATCGACACTGTTTGATACATTTACATACAGCTACTGCAACTAACCGAACCTTTGAGGCTGCCGCTGACACACAGATAAAGAGAGGGCGGATGGAGGGAGCGATTTAGTGGGAAGATCCTGATGCTGTCTGAAGTCCCGAAGACAACTGTCTTGACTGTGAGTGGGTGTGCGTATACGCGTGCGTGTGTGTCTGTGTTTGTGTGTGTGTGTGTGTGTCTGTGTGCGCGTGTGCATGCATATGTGTTTACTCTTGCATTTGATCCCCGACGTGAGCGAGCATCATTCCACTCCAGCTGCTTAATAAGGCTGTCTGGGCCAGCGGCTCCTCATGGCCCCCAGCCCTGTTATCAGAAACATTAAGCTGAATATTAATGGCCTGGCCCGAGACGCATGCCATTAAGCTTGGTTGGCCATTTCTCTCTGTCCTTTCCCTACCACTGTACAGGAATTAATGAATCGTGGGTAAAACAGGGAACACAAAAGAAGAAGGGAGAGATAGAGAAAGTGAAAAGAGAAATGGGAGGCTTGGTTGGTGGCTATTTCTCAAAAGCGAAAGATAAATACGAGCAGAAATGTAGCATGTCATGTGTGGACAAAGGAGAACGAGGAGAAAAAGAGTTAGGTGGCAACATATCTAAAAATAAACTCCTGGTTGTATTTTTCTTTCTCCCGCTACATTAATAATACACCCAACCCAAGACAGACCTTTGTGTCTTGCTCAAAGAAAGAAACAACGAAAAAATGATTTGGTCATGATTTGTTCCTCTCTATTTCCTCTGGCTGAGAGGTTTACATTTGAAATGGAACAGAGAGAGGGGAAAGCACTTATTACTCCCTAAGTGCTGTGCTGTTGCAGCCTAAGCAAAGTGAGCTGTTAATGGATATAATTTGTGCAGAATAGCCAGAGGAGAGCTTTTGATATGCAGAAGAGCTGACCTCTGGACTGCCACTTTAATTGGGTTTTTAATTTTCCAGGCCATCTGACAGTATCAAACATGATCCCTGAGCTTTGCCCCACTGATTGGAACCACCGTGACAAGAGGAGCCTGGCATTCCCTTCGCTTTTCACGAAAAGGGAGGACAGCGAAAAGAAAAAGCGAAAAGGAGCAAGAAGGGGGAAATAAAAGCATGGAGGCCAAAGGAGATTGGCGGGCTTGGGATGGAAATTTGCCTTAATAGTGAGGACCTGAGTGTAGTATTGTACGGGGTTGGGGCTGAGGCTAAGGCTGCACTGTTGATGGGATACCACCCTCAGAGACGGGGAGGAAAAGTGCAGGCTGCTGAAATATAGCCTGTCACTTCTGACTAGCGACAGCACACAAAAGACCAAACCAGACTTCACCACTTTGGGAGAGGTGCAGCAGTTGTATACAGTCCACTAAAGAGACTGTGGCCCTGAGAGAACTCAAAAGAGTTTTAATAAATGTAACTATACAATTTGTTCAGCGTAAATGAAAAAAAGAAAAAAAAAAAAAAAAAAAAATCAGAGTCATTAGGTGTAATGTGCATGCATTCATGAGCGGAGTTGTCCAAATACTCGTCCTCGCTCTGCAGGAAAGCTTGAGCTCTCATATCTGGAAATGTAATAGCACGCAGCGGAATGGTTTTCAAATGAGGCTACATCGTCAAATCCTAACATGGCCCATCAACGCGCCAACCTCCACAGTTATCACCTGCGCCAGTCCATCTGGCTCGCTATCGTCACACAGACGAGAGTCTGTCTTGTGGTTTTTGGACAGGGGTTCCTACTGGTGCCTGTTTGTTCAATCTGCAAGACCACACAAAGAGTTTCAGCCCTCTAATCTCCTAACCAAACAAGACAGCAATTACACAGGCAGATAACTAGGGGACATTTTCATCCGCAGTGACAGTACTGGCACAGAAGTGTGTCTGTTGTAGACAGAAGAAGAGAGAGAGACTGACAGAGAGAGGGAGAGAGAAGGAGACTGTTGTCCTGTTTGAAGAAAAGAGAGGTTCACCTGCCAGTCAGAATACACAGAGACAACTGACGCACACTGTAGTCATTTCAAATAGACAGGGTTATCTCAAGGACCACTGGAGGAGGTTGAGCAGGTCCCAAACCTGCCAACAGCATGAGACACTTATTGAGTAACTGACATATTTAGCCATGGTATTAATGTAATGGAATTTATTTGTTGCAGACGTGAAACTTTGAATTGGATTTCTCTAACTGAGCCTAAACATCAGTGTAAAACTCTTTGTACAAGTAACCATGAATATAAAATTCTAACTATTAAAGTTGAAAGAAAATGACTCATGTCCTTGGTAAGCGTGAGAATGTGAATGAAATCGGTGGACAGGATCATCATTCAGAATTAAGTCAGTTCCATGACATGCATTAGACAAATGTAGCTATTTTTCACAAGTAGGGGAATACATTACAGTTGAGATTGAGAGTAATGTACCTTTCTTGGCACCACAGAGATTCTTCAACCTTTAGTCATTAAAAAGAGGGAACTTTTCCACCTTTTCCTTAAAGTTCATGTTCTCATTGAAGCTAAATTACTCTGTCCTAAGATACTCGTAAAAAACCTGCGGTGACAAAACCCTTTTAACGTGTCATGAAATGCAGAGCTGTTATATATTTGTGCGTGTGAGGTGCGTGCCTGCCAACCCACACTATGCAGTCAAATCTGCCTGCATAAGCACTCATACATACACACACACACACGCACACACACACGTGCGCGTGCACACACATAGTCAAACAAGGCCCCATAAAGTCACGCTCACGTACACACACATACATACGCAGAAATCTCATTAGAGTCTTTGTTAATTGCAGCAGACAAATGCTAATGGTTCAGGCAACAAAGCAGCTGTGTGTATGAAAAATGAGAATCCACAAAGTAATTATTACATCCAATATTAATTTAATTATACCGTTTTGTGCGATACAGTAATTTAGGAGGGTTTTTCTAATCACACGCACTCTTGAAATAAATTAGGAGTTACGAAGGCGCAGGGGAGCTGAGGATTTCTCCAAAGACTCACTAGGGGGGAAATGGCATCATTCTCCTTCAGAGAACTGGGATTTTCACGTTTAAATTAAAACACCACTGTTGCTCTCTCGTGTACGTGAAGACTAGACGAAAAGGAGTTGGGATGCCTATGTGTTTTTTGAGATTTTATGCCAGAAAAACAAAGGCAGTTTATTTCATTTTTTTATTTTTTTATTTCTCTCTTCCTTGTGGCCGTGCTTTGCATTTGGCTGATGAGGGAAACCAATGAGACGGTGTGGCTGTCAGTACACTGGCTGCATCTGAATAAAAATAAGAATATTAATCATCTCTCCTGGGCCTGGTTTTGCCTCTTCGCCTCTCTCTTGTGAGCCCAGAAATGTAATTGCAGTTGTTTTCTATATAATCAGTAGCCAGAGAGTTGGTGCTATTACAGACACTCGACAAGGGAGCTTTTGTTTTAATCTTTTGATTCCAAAGTCAGGTTCTTTTTTATCTGCTGTGGTGTACACAAAAGCAAGTTTGATTGGCGTGGAGTTTGCATCTTTTTTTTCTCCCTACTCCCTCTCTCTCTCTCTCCCTCTCCCTCTCTCTCTGTCATGTAAATTGTTATTGTCTTTTACCTCAGATTGCTTGAGAAGTTTGTCAGATGAATGGATCCACAACAGCACCCTTTCTTCTATGGATTTGTATGCTACAGAACATGCGTGCCGGCCGGTTATAATTCAAACAAACACACCTCGGCCCCAGCTAGTGCAGGGCCGCATCTCTGCATGTACAAATTGGACAGATGAATGTTAACAGTCTCTGCCATTGTACCTCTTCTTGCGTGTGCGTGTCTCACTCTCTTTCCCGCTCTCTTTTTTTTTTTTATATATATATATATATATATATATATATTCACACTTTTTAATAAAGCAGAACATCTCGCCTCTGGACGTCACATGGACGGACAGCTGTGCCGGTGGTCGAGGTGAAAATCAACCCCAGGACATGTCAAAGAGTGAGATTTCCAGTCCTAAAATTAGATGAGAAACCTTGGTGTCTGTGAAGGGTGGGAAGAAGAAGGAGAGAGAGAGAGAGAGAGAAAGGAGGGAAGGAGCGCAGAGGGGTGAAATAAAGTGTTAGAGAAGCACGTCCACCCCTGGCCAGTTACTGTAAATCAGGTCCCTGAATGACTAAGGGTTACACCTCAGGAAGTAGCTTCCTGGAGTCAAAAGTGCAATGGTATTTATATAATAACACTGTTTCATTCCAACATCCCCCAGTAACAGAGTAATGGGGCCTCTGCCAGCAGCGCCTTTAATGCTCTGATGGCGGAATTAAAACCAGGGGATGGCAATGAACGGATGTAAATTAACAATCACCCCACTATCACACACTCGTAGGTACACACGCGCTCTCACACACGCACAGGAAGTCAGCACGCCAACTTGCTCCCTCCTCCAGAAAGCCAGTAGGGAATTGGAAGAGTATCTGACAAAAGTGGGCTATTGTTTTCTTAAGTGCCTGGTAGAGCTTTAACGTTAGGGCCACTTGGAGAGAGCTAACTGTTTAACCAGCCAGTGGTGGATTAAATATTGTGATATTTTACTAAAAGGCACCCTGCGGAGTTTCCTTACGTAACAGAAGTTATGTTTACAGTGTTTCTCAATAAAATGCAAAAAGAAAAGTTTTCGGAATATCTTAAATTGTTGTGTGCTTACATCCTTTGTTTGCTAGCTTGCAGGATTCTTCTTCCTTGCACGTGTGCATGTTGCTACGCTTCTTTCTGCGTCATCGCCACAGTGTCAAACAGTGGAACTGCATGAAACTGGCGAGGGACTGTGCACCGTGGCGTCATCGTGCTGATGTGCATATATGTGCCTCCTCGTACCAAATGTAAACAAACTGGAGGATAACGTTTCTCCACAGTGCTACTGGTGGCCAAAATGTTCACAGGAGTCAAAGTAGAAATAGTCATAGATAGAATCAATACAAATCCTGAATTCAAAATCGCTTACTGAGGCACTTTAGTGTCATGAGCAAAATTCTGGCTAAAATAACAAAAGTTAAAGGACTCGTAGTGAAAAACAAAACAAACAAAAAAAAATCAATATATTATTTGACAGACATTATCTGAATATATTACTGAATTATTATGGCAGGATAACCTAATTTTAACTACTTTATATAGCCTACTGTTGGGTAGTTGAATCGGTGTCAAATCGAACTATGTAAGCAGAAGTAAGAAGTACAGTATTTCTCTATGAAATCTAGTGGATTAGGAGTATAATGTAGCATAAAATTGAAATACTACAGTGCAGTACATGTACCTCAAATTGTACAGTACAATCAACAATGACAACAATTTGGTGTAGTAACACTTTATAATACTTTTCTGTATTATTGTATTTCAGTTCTTGTCTTCCTTTACTCTGTTCTATCTTGTTGCTTGTCCTTAAATAATGTATGGCACAGTGGGTCAGGTAACCTGTGCTGTTAAAATACTTTGTACATAATTAACTGCAAATGTTATTGTAATTAAAGGAAATCCACACACGGGGATTTTACCCTCCTTTCACCACAGAGGCTTATGTTCTCTTCTGGGACAGGAAATGTTCGAGGGATCAAACTTAGTTCACATGTTACAGGTGGTTAAGATAAAGCTACAATTCAAATGATATTCCTCTGGGGAGACAATAGCCCTTGAGTATTTGCAGCAACAATGGCTCTGGCATGCTGCCCGTGTTACTGCCACATAGCCATGTGTGAGTGTTTAGTGGGAGGGTGCAATGGGGCAGCAGGAAAATAATGGACAAGCAGGGTGCAGAAGTAGCTGGCAGACCATACAGTATTTAGGATCTAAAAAGAAAATCCAGATCCCTACTGAAACAAATGATGTCAATTTTTCATGAACTTATCTGTACTCCCCAATGCTCCTTCCAGGACTGATATTGCGCCATTATTCACCGACCTAAGTAGAAATAAATTGATGGATTATCATTTGAGTTTATTCAACGGCTCAAACCTTATGGAAGGAGAAAAGAACAGTCCTTGCCATTTAGGATAATGGTTAAAAATGTGTATGAGTGTTTAATGTCCCTGCAGTGTTTGCTCTGTAGGGGTCTCGCGGGGAGAGGAAGATGGCTGTTCTGGGTCACTGGGGTGGGGACGGCGAGAGCTTAGTCGATTAGCCAAAACTCTTTTTAACCACATCAGGCCCGACTGGCAGACTGGTAGGTTTGGGCACACTCAGGCTTTTTGTTGTCCTATTATTCCGCTCGATGATCGAGATAATAAGCAAGGCCTCTCTTACCCTTAACACCCCACCCCCCACGCGCCCCACCCCCCACCGCCCTCCCTCCACCCCGACTCTTTCTGTCTCGTTTCTCTTTTAAATGTCCTGTTGTTCCTCTCTGTCATTTCCCATTGCTATTTGCATTTTTCCTTCTCTTCTTTCACAGACAAGGTCATTTACAGATTTGGAGCTGCTGTTTGTAGTTTTCTTTTTGTATCAATCCATGTCAGTTTATTTTTTTATTATAAACCCATCATCTTTAAATGACATTATATCCCATAATCCCATGGTGTTGGCTGTGGCCTAGTGACTCTATTTACCTGTAACAGAAACAGGGGAAGTCAGTTCAGTCAGGAACCCTGGTTGACCTCAGAGGGCCTTCCTTTTAAGAAACAAACAACAGTCAAACATGCCAACACATGCCCATAGACACACACACACACACACGCAACACACCACCTCCATTAGTTCATCAGAGAGGGTTTTCCTGACATTGTAGGGACAGATGCACAGTGAAACCTACGCTGTAATTAAAATGTGTTCCACTTAAAGCATTTGTCCTGTTTGTCTCTAAGCCCCTCCATCTTCTAATGCTTTGGTAAAGTCATTTAACCTCAGATCAGGCTCCGTGTGGCTCTGCACAGCATATATTGTGCCTCCAAAACACCAGCAGGGCACCTCTCTCTAAGAGCTATTCACTTAAACACATTTAAACAAACTCTGACACAGATCTGAGGTCCAGACTACATATGTCGAGGGATTTAAAAACAAGGTACTTTAGGGTTAAGTGGTGCCGGGCTTGCCCCTCCCCCCTTACTACCCCCTGCAATGCCTGATTCTTCCATTTGCTTTTGTATAAACCCAAATAAGGAGATTTGGAGAGATAAAAGTAAAGGGCACTTAAATCTGCTAACACACTTATGGTATTGTGCAGTCTGGTACAGTCCAGGCTTGTTCAGCCATATATTGCTAATTCAGGAGTTGAATAAGGAGATCTTTATTATGTTTCTTTGTAAGAGGTTCAGATAATGAATGCCTGCTTTGGTCTGGTTGTACTCTTTAAAGGTACACCGAGCATAGGCGAAGCTATTTGGATCCCTGGATGCCAAGAAGCCTGAGGGGTTAATTACTTTATTCTCATGACCTTAGTGGCAAAAAATAATAGTGACCGTTGCATTCCAGCTGAAATGCATATCCATATACAGTATGCATTCATCCACTGGGGTTGTGAGTGTATGTCAAAAGAGGTGGATAAGAGGATAGATATACACTATTAGTTAACCTACCCTCATTGATTTAAATGGGTGGACAGAATAACAGAAGCAGCTGTCAGTGTAAGGTAATACCATTCAACACTACCACAAACTGCAGCCTCCAAGATGACCATACATGTGAATCAACAACGCCAAAAGTTTCAACAAAAAAACGATTATTAGAACCTTCATGATGGTCATGATGTCATTTCATTTCTTCAAGTGTACAATAAGTTTTATTAGACCAGACATCCATCTTTGGAGCAGTTTCATAGTGTTGAGAGGAGCTGCTGCTTGTTCCCACAGACATCACCTAGTCTAAAATAATCTCACCACTTAAAGTGGCGCTCCAGCAATTAAGTATTTCAACATCCATATAGTTAAGGGACTCCAAAAGACATATATATATTCAAGAAACGGTCAAACTCCTTCCTTCAAACTCCGCACTTCCAGTTTGTAAAGCAGGCAAGACTCAAGCTCAAGATGAGATAACCGCAATGACATCGTCAGGGTTGTGATGCAACTGCAAACATTTACCGTCATTATTACAATAACAGACAAAGAATACAAAGGAGTGCCCCACAGTGGACTGGACATAGTGCAATGCAGGTGAACACACCTTTATCATGACAGAAGCAGGCAGAAAGTAACAAAGATAAAGTTTAGAGTGAAAAACAGCAACAGCTGAATTATTATGCAAGAAGTAAATGATGCGAGAAAAATTTACATGATTTAAATTAAAAGGTGGCTAAAGAGTACAGCTGTTTCCACATGAAGGTAGGTTTTGATAGTCTTTAAAGAGTTTGCTCAACACACCTTCAATTTGAAAGCTTACCGACATATGTTCTGCAGTTTCATTTCTGCTTCATGTAGGCGTGTTTACTCTTTCCCCCACGCATTATTTCATAACTGATCATGCAGATTGATCCAAATAAGTAATAGGGGTCACGTAGGGTTCAAAGGTCAGCCGAGGACAGGTGTTATAGTAGGAGTAAATCCAGGCCTACTAGATACAGATATCATCATGGTTGGAGGGGACCTTCACGTGACCCCAGCCTGCCATTAGGGGCTACACAGATAGATGTCCTTATCTTTCCCTGCAGCTCCCCCGCAGCTAACTGACAGAACTGGGGACTGTCAGTCACTGCTGACATGTGATGTCTTACTCAGCCAGGAGATGGGACAGCACCAGACGAATCACTTCTAAATGACAAATCACTGTCGTGGTGGTGGTTTATCACCGTTTTGTCTTGGTACTGAGACACGTCTATCACTGATTGAGGATTGAGGATAAATACGTGTTTGATTAGGAGTGATATTTGTGATTTTTGTGTGATAGTTTGGTTTAAAATGTCTTCACAAAAGGGAATTTTAAAGCAAGAGTCAGCTGACAGTAAAGACAGAAAAGCTATTAGGCTATTGTATGTTGTACAACAGGTTGAAAAAGCTGATTTCACAAACAGGTGGCATGAATAAGAAAGAAGATTCACCTCAGTTAAGTGGTGATAATTGAGTGCTGATCTTCGCTTCTCCTTTCCATCAGAAAGTGACAGCTTTGGTGACCTCCTCTTTCTTTCCCTTTCTCATCCCGGCCACCTCCTTATATGGCGAGCTATAATGATACACGTTGTAAAGTCTGTGTAAGCACTACCTACCGACACTAAAAGTGACCCTCAAGAGCGTAATGGGCCTATATTCCTCCTGGCTTTGTGAAAAGGTGAAAAAAAAAAAAACAATTTATAACTCTTTGTACTGCCACTTAAGGACTCCCATCGCCAGTTTATTTGAGGTGAATGAGGAAGCTTGTAATTTTCACTGTTTCTCAAGGAAAATAAGTATGTTTAAGAAGGTGAATAGCAGGTTAAGCTGCAGGTTCAAGGCAGCTGCTTTTATGGCTCTTGAGCACATGTTTGTGTGTTTGCGTAGAGCAGAGATTAAATCTCAGCAGAGTGAAAACATGTAATGACAAAATAGCTGCATTCAAATTAAGGCTGAACAATTAATCGAAATATTATCGAAATCACAATATGGCCAAGTGCAATATACAAATCTCTGGAGCTGCAATTTTAAAGGGTAAAACGTGTCACAACATACCATTATAAATGAAGCAGTGTGGTGCTACAGAGGTGACACCGGCCAACAAATCATATTCTCCATACATCAGAGAACATGACTGTTTGGTACGAGCCCCAGCAAAAATCACATCATCGTCATTTCTATATTTCTTTCAGTGAAAATGAAATGGCTCATGACGCAATCGCAAAATATCTGGCAAAATAATTGTAATATGATTATTTTTGCATATCGTTTAGCCCCAAGTCACATGTTCCTTCATTACAAAGACACATGGGCATTGTGCCCATTGTGCTGCTAACAGAAATACCCACAATTGTACAAAATAATTATTAACTTATTAACTTATTAAATTATTAATAATTATTAAAACACTCCTGTTAGAGAATTATCTGCTAAAAACTGGTGCCAGGCTGTTTTTTTAAAAATGATTTAACCTTTTTTTTTTTTTTAAATAAGTTCAATAAGTTAAGTTCTTCATGACCCATTTTAAACATACACACATGGACAGTATACGGTAGGAACCAATAGGCTTTAAGCCGAGTGCCACAGACAAGTTGTAAAGTTGGAGAGTACTCAAAAACAGACGAAAAAGTAAGAATATATAAAAAAATAAGAATATTACCAGGCTTATCCTTTAAGGAAATGCATTTGTCATCATACTTGTACTTGATGATATGATGTTATATTCACAGATTATCTGTGAAAAATAAAAGCTGATGGTAAAACACTGTAGGTTTTGTCCAAAAATGAATGTGTGGAGAAATAAAAAGGGATTCAGATCAGTGGATTCAGCTTCATCACGCTGTTGCTTCTGCTTAGTTTCTGTAAAATGCTCAAGACGAGCATGAGTCAACTTCAATAAGCTTTTAGTTTGCCTATTAACTTTTAAAACTGCAAGTTATAGTAGTGTTCTACACATGGCCATTTTTATACTCAAAGGCTTCCTCATCTCCAAAGCAGGTATAATTCTTGATAAAGTCATCATAATTCATTCCTGTGCTTATAAGATTACATTGGAAGGGAGAAAACCCAGGAGCTGCTGGTATTAGCAGGCCTGGGAAATTACATGTTCTCTGTCCAATAAGTGCCTGGACTGTTAATCGGCCTGAGTATAAGACTATGGACCACAAGTGAAGCAAAAGCCTCCAAAAGCCTATCCACACGTTCGCCTGTGAGAGAAAAAAAAAAAAAAAAAAAGAGAGAAGGGAAGAGAACTGAGAACACGAGCAAGTTGGAAAGAGAAAAGCTCCTCCACTATCAGCCGAGGTTCCCATGTATTTATATGAAAGATATTTATTCAATTTCTGAACTCGGGGGACGGTGGATGATAATCCGTTAAATGTCTGCACACACCTTCCCCGCTACTGGCACCTTATTAAAATATGTAGATTAATTTGCGACTGGTTCAGCATGTGATTAGAGCGGGTGGATTGGGTGCTCGAGATTCAGCTCATATTTGTAATCTTCTAAATTTAACAGCGAGTGAGAGCTTGTCAATTAAATGGGATGAAATGATGGGGAAGAGTAAGATTCATCTTCATCTCCTTGTTTTATGCTCGAGTGGCCACAGAGTTATCATTTACAGGGCTTCAGATAATTGGCAGCAGTTTTGTTGAGCACCTCCGATTCAGGATGAATTTGTATTCTTCAACCAGACAGCAGCTCAATACACTTTGGCAAAGTGCAGCCAGGCTTTGTCAATTATAGCGCGTGTCACAGGGAAAAAATATCATGTCACTCCAGATGAGAGAAAGGCATTAAGAGAGGAGTGAGGTAAAATAAGATCTTATGGAATTTAATGGTATTTATGTCACTTTGTTTGAAGGTGATTGATTTGCACTTTTCATTCTTTACGTGTTGGGCTTCCGTCCTATTAATCTGACGTGCAACAGAAACTTGATTTCAATCACAGGATGCTTCTGTGACAAGCCAGCAAGACCAGTTAAAACTGCCTAAATGTTATACATATTGTCCTACTCCTCAGTGCTGCACTGTTAGTGAGAGTGAAGTCGAGATACTGAAAAAGCTGAATGGGAAAAGGCAGTGAAGTGATGAAAATACAGTGAGTATTTTTCTTTTCTTTTTCTATTACTATATTACTGTGACACCAATTTCCACTTACTCTAAATTCAGGATTCTGTGTGTTATGTGTCAGAAAAATTTCCCATTGAAAGAGAACTCTAAAATACAGCCATGCCCTTCATTTCATGCCTAAAGTCAATGGACAGCTTCTCTGTCCAGGTATCCATTCCCCGCCCTCCATTAACAATAATGTAAGGACCTTTGTTTCCCTCTATAGTCCATATTGGCAGCCGGTCTTTGTCAACCTTTGACTGAGCCGAATGAGACAGCAGAACAATGATCTGATAATGAGGTTCCAGCAAAGAAAGCTCTTTGTCATCAAACACAATAACACGATTTGGGTTAATTAAATCTAAGCTAATAGGCAGTGATTGAGCCCCACATTTGACTCAAATCAAATTAGCTGAGCCTTCAGACAATGCCGGTGCTGCACGCCTGTGGTATGGAGAGGTCGCATAGGTCTCTTGAACAGGTTTGGATTGATCTGTCCAGAGGAAATCATCTCCTCCTCAAGCCACAATCATTACAGCTAAAGGTAAATCACAACCACAACAACAACAACAACAACAACATATGACATTCTACCAATGGTTTTCCTCTAATTAATCATATTCTTTGTTATTTTAAAATAGTTCACATTGTGTTTCTAAAGTTATGCATTTAACATAACTATCAAACTCAGTTGCACTCTGCAAAGTTTTCAGGAGAAGTTAGAGTCGACCTGTTGTGCTCTGTGACAGATATAGCCATGGGGCTCTCCTTCTCTTTGACCAGACCTCAGTAAAGACCCCAGGGCTCAGGAAAGACAGAGGTGAAAACACACACACACACACACACACACACACACACACACACACACACACACACACACACACACACACACACACACACACACACACACAGACAGAGCTGTCTTGACAGTGTCTAGTTTCACCTCCCCTCAGCACTTTTCCAACCCTCCGGCTGGATTTTGCAATTCCACTTTTCACCCACTTGGATGGTCAAAAGTTTCAGTTCAAAACTAAAACTATGCTGCTGCATCGTTTTGTTAGTGCTACGAGGAAAAAAAAACAACAAAAAAAACCCCTAAGTTGGTCGACCAAGTATTTAGGTGGAGTAAGTAGGTGGTCGTCTCTCGCGCAGAGAGAGCCTGCAGCAGAGTTGAGCTGAGGTTGGTATGTAGGTAGATTGGTCTGGACAGGAAAGGTAGTCTGGTGCTGAGTGGCCAACCAGACAGCGAGACAGGATTAGAGGCCGCTCCTGACATTTGGCACAACACCCAACTGGGGGCAGAGTTAATTTAACGGTGAGGGGTCACGGGGTCACGGGCCTGACCCAACCGCTGCTGGCAGGCTGAGAGGGATGTAAGACATGCCTGAGCGCCACCATTCTGTTAGACACATACAGTACTCGTTTGCTCATATACCTCAGATCGTAATAAATCTGAACAATTTATACTGCAGATGAGGCAAGTTTCCATGGAGATGGGTGTGTCTGGGAGAAAGAAAACTTGTATGTGTACGCTAGTGCAGAGCGTGTGCATGTGTGTGTTTGTACATGCGTGTCTGCGAATAAGTGTGTCTCACAGTCGGGTGTGTGATGGGTTCAGAGCAAGAGCAGCAGGGCCTCCTTGGTCCTTCAGTCCTTCAGTCACTCACTTCCTCTTGCTTGACTGCTTTGCTCAGCCAGGCTGAAAGCTGCTCCGTTGTCAGGTTGGAGTGTGCTAATTAGGCTCCAGTTTAATTTTTCAGGATGCTCTACTGCCCTTTAAATGGCCATTTCAAATTCAAAGTGATGGTAATTGTACCATGGCATGCTGATCTTGTAATCCCCCTGGGATTTTTTTTTTTTTTTTTGCTTGGTATTTTTTCCATTTTCTCTGTCTCATTCTCTCTCTCTCTCCATTTGTTTCATCTTGTTTTATTTTCTCTGGACCTTTATTGCTTTCTACAGAGATCTTAAGTGGGATGCACAAACAGTGTTCTCGATGCTGTCATACCTCGCCGTCATCTGCAGATTGTGGGTCAGAGGTACCAGGGGGACACAGTGGGACTAAATTAAATGTCGATTAAATGTCTTCTGGTGAAAAGTAGGGAATTTGGCTAAAACCAGGCTGGTTACATTGAGCAAGTTTAAAAGAAGAAAAAGCAATAAAATCAGTGACAACTCTCTTTGGTCTTATGCTGTAGCTCCCAGAAGTCACTGGGTCACAAAATGCACTAATCTGCTACAAAAAAGCAACAGCCAACTTTTAATGACACATTCAGCAGGGCGGGAGTGCGCACTAACTAAGAGAAAAGGCAGAAAATGGACAAATTACATTACTTGGAGAATGTATTCAGGGTGATTAACCTCATGTTACATTTTTTCATTTGGCTTACATCCCAGTCTAACTCACCCAGATTAAACTGGTTGATGAGGAGAGCAGCTGGAGTTATTAGAACACTGGGGGGAAAAAAGAGTAATTTTGATAGCCTCCTGGAAGAGTAATTGGGGTTAATGAGTGGTACTGTATGGGAGGAAATTATTACATTTGGTCAAACTATGAAAAATCTTAGTGGCAGACATCATACCAAAAAGAAAAAAATCCAAGGCGACTCTGCTTAATGTTACTAGATTTGAAAAATGCACCAACATGCATTAGCCCCTTTAGAAAATGCTTTTTATTTCACTAATGAGACTGTTTGCCATTGAAATCACCTCAACTTTTCAATAATAGCAGCTGTTTTCTGCATCTCTTTGGAGCCATACACAATTCCTTTGGTCTATTCTAATTTATGAAAAAAAAAAAAGAAAAATCATACGCAATAAATCACATGCAACTTAATCAAAATTCCTTCAGCGCAAATAAATCTTTTAAGGACATAATCAATTTCACCTCCCGAATCTTAATTGATTTCAGCGGGTGCATTTCCTTTTGTTAAAAGTGGAAATACCCTTGGTGTTTGATGCTATTTACTCTTGTCCTGGGCTAGCTTTGCTTTGTCAGGTGAGGTTTTATTTCTTCTTGAAAGGGATTCCTTGAAGTGACTCGGGTGTCAGGTTTGTGACGCTTCCTCTTTTCAATTGTCTTTGCACTCCGAGGAGATGTGAGGACAGGCGGCTCCTCAGCCGTCACAATATTGATACTGTACGATGGCTGTCGAGGCACAAGCCCCCTGCTTCTAATCTGCCCTGACAGACCATGCAGCATATGAATGATAGCAGGTGTGACATCACAAATAAGAGAGAAATCAAATGGAGTGAAGAAAGAGAAAACAGACTAAAAATGAGAAAAAGTTTTGGGGGGAGTTTTTTTCTTGTTTAATTTAATCTTTCATAGAAATGATGGGGAGATGGAAAAGAGATAGAGGTGTCGGATTCTGTATACACTCTTTTTTTTTTTTAAATATTATTTCTCTTTTCTCTGATCCAACATCCATTATCTTTTTCTCCTTCTGTTTTGAGGAAGAAGAGATGGTTGATGGGACGATGGCCGGGGCCGTTCATTGTGGCAGTGTCAGCAGTGGATTTATTTTCTCTTTAGTGCGCAGAGGGGGACACAGGACAGGATGCTTAAGACTGTAGAACAAAGGCATACAATAGACTTCTTCAAAGACATCTTGAAGACACTGATTCATCAGTCAGACAAGAAGCCTGTGGGCAGGTGTCTGGCCACAATGGGACACTCACAGATATACACCGACACGCACGCACGCACACACACACACACACACAATCACACAAACAAAAGGCACAGAGAGAAAACACACATGCCAGCTAAATCAACTCCTTGAGTTCATTGTGATCCTGTGAGATAGATGGGTCCAGGATGGCACCTTTGTCCCAGAATGCAATAGGCCCAGCAGCGTGAGGCTCTTTGTTGAGTTGAGGATCTCGGTTACAACACAGCCAATACCATCACTGTCTCTGGAGTCGAAACACGAGTGATTAAACATTGTAAATACCAGCCAGCTGTATGTTGAGAGCTTTCTTGTCTTTAATTAATTAATCATTAGTCATTAATGGCTCTGTTGGTGTTAATACATAGAATGCTATGTAGTAAGTATTAATCGTTTACTTTTACAATGCTCATGTTAATGTTACAATTTCCCAGAGCTCGTGGTGACGTCTTCAAAATGTTTGTTTTGTCTGAACCTGAGTTCAAAATCTAAAGATATTCAGTTTCCAATCAGGATGCAACAATTAATAAACTCGTCTATTAGTCAATCAGCAAAAAATCATCAAATGTCAAGATCTTCTGTTTTTCTCTGCCGTATGTTTTTTTTAAACTGAATCTGCTTGGCTATGGATTGTTGGATGGACAAAACAAGACATTTGAAGATGAAATTTAGTATTTTCTTAAATTTATTCACCATTTTTTACATCTCATAGACGAAGCAATTAATCAAGAAAATAATCTTCAGATTAATAGAAAATAATTGTTAGCTGGAGCCCGAAGTAAAATGATATATAACACAGAGAAGCAGTGAATGAAAAAAAGTAAAAAACTGCAACATGTTTTTAAAAATGTTGAGGAAAAATGGATGCAAATTCATTTTGTATTGATCACCTAATCAATTGACTAATGAGTACGCAACTATTTGAGCTCTAGTGAGCTTTTATTGAACATTGTATTTGCAGCTGTTATGTTTAATAGAATTTATTTTTCTATGGACAGAACATGATTGTATGAGCTCTTTGAATCTTCAGCGGCCTGCATGGAACAAAAATCATCAAGTTTAGCAATAAATGATAGATTTCTCTCTGGTGTCATTTTTGTTGTTTGAAATTGTGATGGCTAAAAAATAATAGTGTTTGTATGATGGAGCAGGTGGGTAAATACAGAGCCGGTCGGTATCCCAGTGCTGTCAGAGTTTGATATGACAATAAGAGGTTTGCTTGGTCATATTGTGTGTTCAGGGCTATTGTGGGGCTATGTAGAAGCGGGTGTGAGTGACAAGGTGAGAATGGGGAGCAAATGTCTGAACGGGCACCATTTCAAATTCAATCCACTATGAACAGGATGCCACCTCTGTTTTCGAGAGTCTTCACTGGCCAGCTATAGGTCACTCGTAGTCGTCGTAAATCTATAAAATGCTAAAACTTCTCTGTATTTATTGTTTTCAAGGGCAGGCTGGAAACTTTAAACTGTGTGTTTATTGCTGAAGCATATATCTCCAAATTCATTTTCAATTAATTCCCTACACTGCCCTACACTTACATACTAATCGCCCACATTTGAAGCTGAAATACGGACATGATGTGTAGCCTATATAGCTTCAGTAATGGTAGCCAAACTTTCTCCTGAGAAAATTATGTTGTTTTTCTCTCACTTTTTTGTCTCATTGCCAAAGTAAGTCTTTTCCCCCCTTGTCCCACAGGAAAGACTCTTGAAATTGTTCATTTACCGAGAGGAAGAAGTTGAAGGCCAGGACATTCTTTTTTTTTCTGTCAGATTTGTAAAGATTATTCCCATCATGATCCTATTAGCCACAGGGAGAATGTGACTACTTAAGATGGATTTATGGAAAAATAGTTATCCCCAAAAAAACATTGGTCGGTGGATGAATCCAAACCCCCACCCCCGACTCCACAGAACTTATTCCCTCTGCAAATTCAATTCAAGAGGCTACATTTGTGTTCTCAAGGCCAACAAGTCTGAAAGTCATAATCCCAGACCACAAGTACCACTTCACGTTCCCAGCAGGCTTCTTTCCTGGAACTTTGAGATTGCTGAGGCGGAGCTGATTTGGCAAGGGATTAATCTGCCCCAGCACCTGCAGTCTCTGTAACCAGCCATTGCCTGGCCCATAGAGATCCCACAACAGCAGGTTACCAGAGGTAAAGAGGTACAACTACTGAAATCTAGGAAAATGGCATTTAATCTCTTGTGAAACGGTTTCATAAAGTGTTTATATTTTTGTCTCATGAACATATTCAGTGCGTCTTCGTCACCACCATAACTCTTAGGTACTACAAGTCTAATCCTCAACTCCCTCAACTCAAAATTCACTCATGGTTTGTTAATAAATAGATTCCTTCTCGCGCACTGGTCCTAATGAATGAGGCGTACCTTCCCCTGCCCTTCAACAGTTTATTTTCCTCAGGTCAGAACCCCAGCTCAAGGCCCCCATGGCTGGCGCCATATGTGAACGAAGCAGGGGGTGGTGCAGTGGAAGCCTGCTGGTCATGCCACTGAGCTCAGGTAGGTTCCCCGAGCCGGATCCCCCCCACCCGGGCACCCAGGGGAGAGGAGGTGTTAAAACCTGAAGGGCCTTTGCCTGGTCCCCCTGAGCATGCAACCATCTGCTCCCCGCCCCCGCCCAGCTGGCCACCTTTGATCCCACCAAATTTGAGCTAAAACGAGGATGATGACAGAGGTCTTCCAGTTTGCTCTGGAGAAGGGGGGAGGGGGGGGGGGGGTAGGGAAGAGCAGAGGTTCACGGACTCGAGATGGAGAGAAACTTGGTGATGACATGGGTACGAATCCCAGTTTAGACAAAATCTATTCTCTTTCACAGATGTGCTTCCACCTAAGATGTGTAATTTGTCCTCTGCTTGTCAGTGAAGGAGCACAGGAATTTTACAACATGGAGCCACACTGCATTAAAGTCTGAGAGAAGTAAAAAAAAAAAAAAAAAAAAGTCATATCAGACTGTCACTAACATAACACTTCATGCTATACAATGAGAAAATTACAGGTAAATTGTCCATTAATATATGAAAATATATGGAATTCTGCCATTTGTCTTCCCTTAATGGCCAGGAACACACTGTGACCATACAATGTAATTGCAACATCTCATATCTCTAATTAAAACATGTCTCTCAAACAGATGTAAAATGTGACCCAGGGTCAATTAAAATTGATATCAAAATGATCAGAATTACTCTCTCGCACAAAAATGTATGGATCTGAGCCAAATGGCTTATTTTCCTCGTGATTAAAAGAGGATTTTGACCTAAACGACCAATTCAGTGATGAATCAGTGAGGGAGCACACAATCAGCATTTTGCTCCTGCGACCCAGGACCAAATTGATTCCACAGAAAATATCATGTGAATAATTAAATGCATTGATTAAACAGTGAGATAATATTTAATTAAGGTGGCTCATTAGAATTCCTCGCGCACCACCATTAATGGGTCATTAAGACAATTAATTAATTAAGCACCCTCTAACTACCAAAAGGAATTCAATCTATAATGAGTACATGTTTTTGAGGAAGTTAATTAGGTAATCCCCGCTCCTACAAAGTCCTGTGTACAGAATCTAATGTGAACTACAATTACTGAAAAAACTTGCTGAAGTTCTTCACAAGGATGAAGCCTGAATAGTTGGGACTTCTTTATCTGGGAAAAGAATGTGTGTATGTACATGTGCAGTGGTTCACGGTAGACAAAGGTGATGGAAGTTGGAGAGGCACACCCGAATAAAGGAAGAGGTTAAGTTCACAAAGTGGAGTCTGAGGACGTCTGTGTCCTCTGAGGGTCCTTCAGGTTTCTTGGCAATGTAACATGATGGTTTTTTTTTTGTTCACTAAATAATAGCACAGCAATGATTAGTCGATTAATTGGTTGTTTCTTAAGTAAATAATCCAAACATTCTCTTGCTTAAGCTTTCCAAATTGGAAAATTAGCTGTTTTTGCTTGTTTTAACTTTGTAACTTTGTAAATTTAGGCTAGAGGAAATTTTTCATGGGCATTCTTAGCTGTTTTCTGATGTTAAATCGACCACGTTATAATCAAAAAATGATCATCAAAAAATGTATCAATTAGTCGCAGCCCTACATCATACCAAGATGACATGTAAGTTTGCCAATAAAATCTCCACTGTTAAATCAATCACTTAAGTGATTCTTTGTAGCAAAACTTCAATTTGCTTCCTTTGCAGAAAAAAAAATAAAAAATCTAAATCAAATGGTGGTCTGTGGAAAAACACATTTCTATTAGGAAATCCTTGACATGAAATATTTTGGGAATGCTTGATCTATATTCTACAGGGGGAGGAAGGCAAGGTGGAGTAGTGACAGCTAAAGCAGCCCTGTGTGTGATCAGGGGTGAGCTCCCCTGGTGCCATCCCTCACCCCTGTAGCGTGAACAATCCTCAGACGTGATCTGCCAGGCTAACCGGCTTGCATAAATAAAATCGGTTATCTCCCCATCCCTTTGCCTCCCTGTCCGCACTCTGGCTGTATTTAATCACGCGGGGGGCGATGGGATAGGGCCGTTTTTCTGCCAGAATAATCAGAGGGCCTCCATGTGTCCTGGTCATATGTATTAATCCTGCCTTCCTATGGCTGGCCTTATCAGCTCCCAAAGCCCACCTCTCATGGGATCTGGGCTGCTGTCTCAGCGCCCTCTAATCTGCCCTGAGAAATTGTTAACATGATGTAAATGCGTCCAGGGATGATATATGGCTTCTTGTATAACATACATGTTATTGTTAAGCGTTTTGCATGCAGGCTCCGAGATTATGCACACAGAGAATGGGAGAGATGGTATTGATTGATGGAATAACAAATGTCGAATATCGTTTTAGATGCAAATGATCACACAGGGTTATGGGACAAATCTTTTTTTGCTGCTTATGGATATGGACAAGGATGAAATAGTGGAGGGATTGGAGGACTTATCTCAGGCAGCTATTTTAGTTTAATGGAATGTACATGGAGGAAGAAAAGTGGAATCTAAATCAAGATTATTATATTACACAAATGTGTATATCAGTGTGGCCTGATGAAAATTTAGATTTAACGAACTGACCGACTTTAAAAAGCTCACAGGAATGATATGAGTCATGTCTGACTTTTTAAAACATCTTGAGGCGTCATTTGTAATTAGCGTTTGAGACAGTTGAGGGAGTACAGGACGTGCGCTTTGTTTTGTCACCAATCCAGAAATGTATTCACTGCTTCTTTACTGTGTTTGAGCATTTTTTGACAAGAACCCCGTCCTGTCAATTTCATTCAGAACCTGTTACGACTTCTGCTTCAAATTCTGATGCATTTCTATTTTGATGTACACTGTTTCATCTTTACTCTGTCAGCAAGAACGGGCGTAGCACTGATATGCATTGGAAATGTTCTTACAAAGCTGTCAAGAAATGCATTTTTAAAACGTATTCTATATGCTGTCAAATGTAAGCAGCATATTGTATCTTATCAGCATACATAGTTATCTGTATTTCCAAAGAAAAGCTCAGATGAGAATCACTGTGCGTACACTCTGAAATGGAAAAGGATTCATTAATCCACACGCTCCAATCATGAATGTCTTCAGTTTTGTTGTCTTTTACTTTTCTTTTGTTTTGCTGTGTTCAGAAAAAGAGACAGTCTTTGGTGTATCTTCCTGTCAAGGTAGGTTAGGACTCAGCATCAGTTCCGCTGGACAGGAAGCTGTGTGATTTTTCTGTAGTACAGTAATTAGATCCCCCTCTTTCTCTTCCGTGCAAATGCGATGCAAAGCATCTCAAAGTACTGTCTCCTATGATTAAAGACAGCTCATTATCTGCGGCGAGTCTCTGTCTGATTCAAGCCCCCACAGAGGAGCGTGTGCAACCCGAAGAGAAGGTGCAATTGTCCTCGTCACCTAAAAGAGGATGTGCCTTTTCCATATTTCTGGTTCCACCCACTCCAGAATTGGATGTTTGATATCATTGCTCATCTTTAGCTAAAATAACATCGCTTATGAACTTAAATCATAAAGCATCTTAACCATTCACTGTGAGAGTGAAATTTTTATTATTAATTAAACTACAGATTTTTTTTTTCCTCGATTGACTTGTTGTTGTTTGTTGTTGTGATATAATACACAACTTCCCAAGTCCAAGGTGATGTCTTCAAAAGGTATTCAGTTTACAAAGACATACGGCAAAGAAAAGCTGCAAAGTCTCTCATTTGAGAAATTGGAGCCAGAGAATATTTGGCGTTTTTTTCACTATTTGCTGAGAAAAAGACTAGAAAGAATTTATTGATTATCAACTCCTGCTGATTACTGTTCTGCCGATTTACTAATCGTTTTAGCTCTAGTCTATGAAATGTCAAAATCTACTAAAAACAAAATGCCTGTCACAACTTCCAAGATCCTTCCCAACTTCCCAAAGCAACAAATCCTCTGACTTGAGAAGTTGGATTCGAAGAATGTTTGGAAATTTTTTAACTATATTTGCTTAGAAAACGACTAAAACGACCAGTTCATAGTCAAAATAGTTGCCGATCAAATCGTTTCAGCTCAGTTCAACTGTTAATATCTTGACGTCTTCATAACGCCTCAGAAAACACAGAAAAACAGTGATAAGTGTTTAACATACCCAGCATGCCACGCTCCACTCGGAGACACCTGACAGCATCCTAGGACATCGTACCTGACAGAAGTGACAGAAACTGGCAGGACAGAGGACACCTTATAAGATGCCACACTCTAAGAGCCTCCACAGAGAAACAGGAGCACGCAGAAAGGTCAATGAATGAACGATACATTTGTCCAGCAACTATAATTATCAAAAATCAAATGTTGGGCCTGTCTGCATGGTGGCAACTTTTAATGGAAATGTTACAAATGAGGCCCTCAAATAATGAATAATTTCTGACCACTCTCAGCAGTGTCTCTCAGCAAGAGGGTGCCAAAAAGTGGAAATTTTTCAAGCTGGGGACTGATTAGGCCGAGGATGGGACTCGGCTGGAGGACGGACAAGGCGGCGCTTCCCCAGAGAATAAATTTGCACCTGCCCCATCTGGAACAATAGCCCTCTGCCTTCGCACTGTGCACTGGGCTTAATTAAAAAACATGGCTAATTTGCACACTCTACTTTGCTTCAAAATTGGAATCTAGTTCACCACTGAGTCTGTTAATTTACACAGGAAACCACCGACTGCTACCGGCTGAGAGGGGATGGGACTGTGATGGCTTTGACAGCGGACTGGACAAAGAGCGGACACAGTGAAAACATCCACACTGCGAGGCCCGGCGCCTCGCTCGCTCTCCCTATCTCTGTTACACGCAGTGTTCAGGGAGGGAAAAACTAACTTTGATTCAACATACCAGAGGAATAATCCTAACTGCTTCATAGTGTGGGATAATCTCCATAAAGTGAAATCACAGAAGGGCGGACGGGGGAATGGGAATCCTGACACGTCTTTTCTGACAGGTGACCGGATTGATGATTCCACGAGAAAATGTATATTGCTGAAAAGGCGGATGAATTATGACAGTTTTCATATTAAGCAGACTTATCTGTAGCAAAGAGCATTAAGAGTGCCAAGTACATCGACCGATACTATCACAAATTGACCTGCCAATCACCTCGTCCTGGCTTCAAAGGTGCAGATAAGGTATTTAAGGTCACTGAAAGCAGATTCCACTGTCTGTTGGCCTGCCTCTTTACTATTATCAGAGCCGTTCCCAACGAGAAAGCGCCTTGGTCTCTCTTGCAACATGAAAAAGATCCTGGATAATTCACCCAGGCTCAAAAATGGAGGCTATTTCACAGCTAGGATTTTACACGCTAACTGAAATAGCCCTTTATTACTTCCTCCATGTCTGAGTAGACTTGGTAGCGGTGGGGTCGCGCAGGGAACTTCCCAAGGCTTATGAGGTAATCTCACTGATATTTATTCATCTAATGATGACTAAGAATGTAAACTGATGGCTACATTCATTCCAAAATGACCCCAATGAGTCTTTCGTATTAAAGTAATGAATTGTACATAAAAGCAGCTCCAAATCTTCAAGTCAGACATAGAATAAAGCTCTAATGCAGAGAAATCCCAGCAAGGTATTAAAGTTAGCAAATGGTAGATAATACCAAAAGATTCAAAGATGTATGTCCAACAATGATCCTGTAAGGGTGAAATTAAAGCTCCTGGCAAATTGGATGTAACTAAGGCTTAAATAAAGACTCCGATATTGTAGACTGAAATTTATACTGCTATCCCCCGTGTTCCTTGTTTGAAAATTCTCACATGGAATTTGGGTATAGACTAAAAACAAATTCCATCTTCAAATAGCTTAGTGTACATGTGGTAATTACATATTTTCACAGCTCAACTATGATTTAGAGAAAGGAGAAAAGACATCAAAACGTGAGGCTCGAGTTGTTCCAGAGAGATAAAGGAGGCAACGGGAGGAGCGCCGGAGACAGAGAGTCGAGGGCAGGGAAGAGTGTTACTTTTCGGGGCGAGATCACTCCTCACGTTGAGCTGGAGCTGTCGTACCTGTCGCTGCGGTGCTGACAGGCGGTTTGTTTGGACGGGGGGGTCAAGCAAGGAGCAGGGGGAAGTGAAAGAATGCTAAGGACACTCAAAGTTAGTGATAGCAAGAGGGGATTGGGCAGCAGAGGTGACATCGTGATTTATTGACTCCTCAGGGGGTTATCTTGACCCGGGTTTGAGGTCACTGTAACAGCCACGGGTAATGGGAATTTTTCATGCCCTTATGTTCACTTTACACAAACTGCGCAGCATGCTTTATGCAAATATGTATCAGGTCAACTCATGACCTATACTTCAAACTTCAGCCACTTTACACTTTCTTTCTTTTTTTTTTTTTTTTTTTTTTTTTTCAGGTTTATTAAATGAAAGATGAAAACTGGATACTGTGTTTAAAAGGTTACAAAGCAGCAGTCGCTCTCTCTTCAGCTGTGGTCTGCTCCCCTTCAGCTGTTGTTTTTGTCTTGTTTACTCAACATTCACTGGCGTCCATGCTGTCATCACCTGTGAAATGACTAAGCTCAGAGTATAAAGCTCTAATGAGAGAACACACAAAAGGCGCTCATTTGGTATTGCAGCATTGCACAGAGATACAGTATGAACCAAATCCCCCCAGCTATCCAAACACCTAGCTTTTCATATAGCCTGTTGTTGCCGGCCGTTTGGCTTGCGTGGCCATGGGGGCAGCTGTTGACACTGTTACCATTGCATTTCCTGTTAAGCCTACCAGCTGCCTCTCCTCTATTCTCCACGGCCCCCTGGAAGGGTGGGTGAAACAAGTGTTACCAGCCGTCTCGACGACAGACAGCTCCTTTCTGCCTCTGGCTATTACTGTATCGCCAGGCTTTCATGGCACAAAGAAAACCAGCGAGCGTGGAGACCACAATGGCCTCACAACACACCTCGCCAAGCCCTCTCCTCTTAACACACACCCCTCGCGCTGCAGGTTCAACCTGAGAGGGGCGTATGGAGGGTGGACTGTGTGCCACAAGCACAATGATAACACGGCTGCAGATGGGTGTATGTCCGCATAAAACCTGACCACAATTGAGACGCAGCTGAATACAGGGAGGTTCGTTTAAAAATAAGTTAATCAAAAAGTAAGGAACTTGTTTGTTAATGAATCTCTGGCTGGATCTTTGTGGGAGGATCAGTCGCCATGTGTGACTCCAAAAATGACACACAGAAACAGATTCCCAGAGAAAAAAAAAAACATGTTATTTAAAGAATTAATTAATTATTAAAGACTGCAAGTAACAATAACAAATTATCTGATGAATGCCTGCTCTTTAAGTTACTGTCAGCGCTGCAAAGTATCCTTATATGCAAAGTACATCACAAAGAATATGTGTGTATTTGTGAATGTGCGTAACGGCCACTCCATCCCCCTCCAACTTCAAATATTGACTGTCAGAAAGAGTGAAGGGTATTCAAGTAATTAGTTTATATGCATAAGAAAGACAGCGGAGGACTTGTGATGTAAACGTATTGTCGCCATGGTAAGGATGTATGTATGGCTTCTCAAAGCAAAGCCAAAACAATGATTGCCTAGTGTGCCAGAAGAGTCTCTGTTTCATAACACGCCATCCATAATGAAATCTGACCATTTTGATGGGACGGGGGCTTTTAAGAGCAGACTTTAAAAAAGTTCTCGTCCTTATTGATGGCGGCAGTTTTCTCTTGTGAATCCGGAAAAAAGGAGGGAGGGGGCTGAGAAGGTGTCACATGATTAAAGCGGCGATTGGAGATAGCAGGATCGGTAGGGTATGGGAAGAGATAAGAGGAGAGTAACCATGTTTAAAGTGTGCTGTGATCAGCCATTGCATGAGGGAAAGCAATGACAGGTGTACTGTAGATAGGCTTGCTGCGAGGAAAACAGGAATGGGTGACTCCTCCAAAGCACTGCCGCTAAAATTAGAATTTTTCAGAAGATGTGAACAATGGACCGTTAGATCAGGGGAATAGGGATTCAAAAAAGTATTTTTATTCAAACTGATAATGACCCTCCCTGCTTGTGCATATTGTTAATTCAAGAACAGTGGAAAATATAGCTTTACCGAGATGAAGGAGCTGTTCTGTCTTGCTTAGGAATGACAAAAGTAAGGCCAAGCAATACTGGAGGACAAGGCCAGCCCCGAGGAAGAGGAGGTGCAGGAAGAGGGTGTTTATTTCGTACTTTACAGACCTGCCTCGTCAGCAAATCACGCTACAAGCCAATGTCTCAAACATGAAGCCAACAGCGAGAGAGACACCTCAACCGCAACAATATTCGATAAATATAATAAACATCCCGGTGAAACAAATTGTTCATAAGCTACCTGTTTAATTTTTCAGATCTCCTTGAACCATATATTTCCTTATTAGTTTGGAGACGTTCGCTTGGCTTGAGTGGATGGATGATGCTGTCAGGGGCCTGGGCATTATGGCGGCTCTGTGTGAGTGATTTCTACCAAGGAAAGCCTATTAGGCCTGACAGGGGGATGATGATATTAGGCCATCATCATTCAGGAGACACCGCCCCCACCAACCCCACTACACCCTCATCCATCAGACAGCACAAAACACCCAGCCATGCTACCTCCTTTCCTCGCTCTCCCTCTCCCTGACTCCCTTACCCACTTACTTTCCCTCTTCATTCCTTCCCTTGTTTTTTTTTTTTTTTGCCCTCCCCCCATTTCCTTCCTTCCCAGACTCTCTCTTGCTCTCGCTGTGCTCCCCTCATATTCTGTCTCATCCCATCGTTTCTTATTTTCCTTGTTTTATATCTTTCTGTCCATCGCGTTCCCTCTCTTCACTTTTCCCTCTTTTCTCTCGCCCTCTCTCCGACGGCAAACACAAAGACAAATTCTGCCCTTTTCTTAGCCCATGAAACATTTAACATTTCATTCCAGATCTTGGCAGACGCAAGTAAAAAATGACCTAATGAATCTTACTTATTGTCTAGCCTGAGTGCAATCACGAGCTAAATATGAGATCCCTGTCCCCTGCCCTGTATCCATTGTCTTCTTGGCCTTCCCCTGTTCTTGCTCATCTACTGCAGATTGAAATCTTTACCTTAAAGCTACAAAAAAAAAAAAAGAAAAAAGAAAAAAAATGTGCAAGCCAGAAAAATCTGTACATTCAAAAGCTTTCGGGTGAGCATGTATTATCGTTACTATGAAGGGAAAATTTTATATTTTTCACTCCTAAAATAGGTTGTATCAAGGAACAAGGCCGACATAATCATTAGGTGTAAAGGGAGCATCAAGCTGAGGTGAGGAGCCCAAAATTTGTTTCATTTTAAAACTCATAGTCTTCAGCTGCAACACACGCTGACTCAAGTGACATCACATTATCACATTTATCAGACTGCTGAGCTCCCTCTGGAGCCACAAAAAGCTTTATACAACTTTTCCTCTTTACGTGTCTTAGCTACACCGTAGTTACACCACAGGCTTCGGTGTAGCTGATGTGCAGCACCTCAAAAAGGTAATTACTTGTCAAGGCTACGGTTGCTACAGAGATATCAGGTGGGTGGATGCGAGAACCTGTGACTGGTCAGAGTCGGGCTGCTTGTGTTTTCCGGTGCTAAATGTCTGATGCTAATAGAGACTGTTGATGGAGATGGCAACATTAAGCAAGTTGAATAAAGGCTCAGTCAGTCTCCTTTTCAGTAATGAGACAAGGCGAAGCAGAAGTGACCCGGATGTAACTCCAGTTCTGTAAGTATTCGCACAGCTCAAGTCAGTCTGTATCACGTAGTAAAGGAAAGAATGTAAACACGGTTAGTGTGGGGAACATGATCAAAGCATGATGAAGAGTAATCAAGTACATAGTGTTGCGGTGGTGCTATCGAATGTTGAAATCCATCTGCTGTTAACCCCGTCTGCTGAGTGTAAACCTATCTCAAGCATCTGGACTCCTACAGATGATTTGACAGGTTTGATTCCCATATAAATCACCTCTACCTCAGCTGCATGTCATACTTAACTTGCTTCTTTTCTGTATAGAGGGCAGTACCGACTATTTTCTGTTCCCAGAGGATTAGACAGCAAACAACAAACGGAGGGAGCTCTCTTTAGTAATCCATCTGACCCCCAAGTCTCACTCTCGGCGCTCACACCCTTTTGTTGGGGAATAAACCTAAGTCAGCCCTGCTGACCTTAGCTTTGGACCAGGGTGCCCGTAGCCGTGACCCCTGAGACCCCTGAGTCCTGCAGAGGAGCAGGACCGGAGGAGTTCCATTGATGAGAATAGCTTGGCTGGACCTCCGCTCTAAGCTTGTTTCACATGGTGATCAGTGCCTCCGATGGCCGCCTGTTGGCCTTGACAATGGACGGTTTATGTGCCAACAGTCAAACGGTGTCAACAAGCCATTGCTCTCACAATGTTCATTGTCAGCCTTTTCTGTTTTGGTTTTTGTTTAAAGCCTTGATCAAACATGCCTTTGTCTTGCGCTTAAATGTTCACTCTTAAATTCAGCAAACATGGGTATATCTCCCTGATGGAATTTCAGTTCTACATACTTTAGCATTGACACATGTATAAATAAGCTGATATAAATAGTAAGAAAACCTGCTCCACATCACTTCATTCATCCTCCTTCAATGCAACAGAGAAACGGCTTTCGATGTTAAGTGAAGAAAGAACACTTTAATTGGAGCTCATTATGCACAACATACGCATACATTTGAAAAGCTGATGATTCCAAAAACATTCAGGCCAATTTAAGTCCCTCTGAATGATGTTAGCAGAAAAAGAAAAAAAAAAAGGTCCACCACTAAGACAGCCTTCTCCCAGGAGAGCATTACACATCTTCAAACAGCATTCATGGTTTACTGCTTTCCATCATGTCATTTGAATACTGTCGAAACTTTCATTATGACATGACAGGGTTTGCTATGCAGATGCAGGTCAGATGCTTTTTAAGACGCTCCGCCCATAGATTCTTTCTTTTTGTCAGTCATCCTCCAAAAATGGCTGCTCCGTAAAGATACTACTCCAGGCATTAGTCAATAGGGTTTCTGATGTCTTCATGTATCCTCAATGTCCCTCAGGCCATCACAAGGGGCCTTCAGATGATGCCTGACAGATTTCTATAGGGATTTAAATATATATATATATAATACCTAAATTAGTATATATATATATATATATATATGAAAATATTTAGCATATGGGTTTTTTGACTGTTCTGTAACCCTTGACTGTCACAACAATCACAAATGTGTCACATCAAGCTGCCACATGTTTACTTGATGAATCACATGTGAAACTGCAGCATCGCATTTATCAACACAATTAATTCTGACCAGATCCATGACCGAGATGCTATGAATGTGGATGTAGTGTGAAGTAAAACAACCGTGCACCCGACTGATCAGCTATATTTCAACATAATCATTTCAATATAGATGTCAGATTTTACTTGGAAGAAAGAATGAGAAATGTGTGATATAGTGACTGGTTGTTTACATAGCTCTCGTCTTTAACAAGGAATTACTGTATTCATTATATTCATCTACCCGGTCTAACAAAAGTGGCATTTTCATAAACATGATGTGATTGTAACAGTGGTTTTGTGAAGGAACATGCACTAGCCTTCTCAGAGAGTCTGATCATCTCCACTGCTAGCTCCAAAATAGATAAGGGATTACCTCGGATGTGAATATGTCATTGTGATCAAAATGAGAGAAGCAGCCCACGTTGTGAAGCAGTGGCTTTAAAGATCTTATGCAAAACATGATCTCTCTCCTTCCCATTCCATTAACCGGCTGTACTGAATTACTTAATATGGTATAGACATTTTGCCACGAAGCAATTAAAGGATTACTCTAATATAAATCGCACTGGCTGTTTGCTGTTGTGCACACACATTCTGGTTCAGGGCTCCAGCTGAGAACGTCGGCTACACATGAGACATGCAAGAGGAGAAAAAAAAAAAAAAAATACTCGTGCTGATGACAGTTAGTTACTGTAACAAAGAAATGCACATCAGTCTATGAGTAAATGAATGTTGCAGCAATTTCCAGACAAAGTGACAACAGAATTTGGCCACTGCAAACAACTTAATTTGATCAGCTTTATGTAAAACAGTCATTTGAGGAGGGGGAGAGCTGGTGAGAAGATTAATTGCAAATGTTTACAATGGAATTTGGACTGTGTGTTCAACACGATAATCCAGCCAGGAACCAAACAGAGGAGAAATAACAAATTAATAACAATGGAAGCCTTTGCTTATCACAGACTGCTGTCTGTTTAGTGTGTGAGGAATCCAGACGTCTGCCAGTCCTAAACACTGCAAGTACAATGTAACATGTTTATTTAAGACCCTGGCCATGGCTACTAGCTCCTTCCAAGGAAATGTTTGCTTTTTTTAAAAGCAACATCTGCCAGAAGTTACTGACTGCTGCATTTTTCTTATTTACCCCTCTGCTTGTCGCACTGGCATCATTAATTTTGCTAAGGATGCTACAGAGGTAATTTCTGTGGCATGAGACACAATTAGCCCTGGCCAAAGTCAGACAAAGGCTAGTGCATTCACATGTTCTCTGCCACTGCACAATGCTAATGACAAGTGAGGAAGTGTAAGTCTGGTTGTCATGTGGTAATCAGCTCCGGCTTCAGTCAAAGGACATAATTAGCCAACGTTGCATGGAAAGTAAACACAGCTCACCGAGCAGTAAACCAACAAACAATTACCATCACCAACCTCTGCTCTGACCTCTTTATCCATGTTCCATCTATACACAGAGAGAAAAGTAGTGTGCTCTCAACAACTTCAACGATTATATTTATGATAGAAGTATTTCCCAGTTTTATTTTATACAGGATTTTTTTTTTCCTGAAGTTTTTCCTTTTCTTTTCAGTAGTCAAACCAAATTGTGTTGATGCCAATTGTGTGTGCGTATCCAGTAGCTAAAATAGCTTCTTTAGTATTGCAGATCTTTTCAGCCATTGAAACAAAGAGTGAAAAGGGTTTCTTGCACATTACATGCATATACATGCACGCGCACACGCACGCGCACACACACACGCGCACACACACACGCACCACAGATGTATTCAAATTATTGTACCTTGACCCTTTATTGAATATGTGTATGTGTGTGTGTGTGTGTGTGTGTGTGTGTGTGTGTGTGTGTGTGTGTGTGTGTG